>NC_142821.1:3300000-3467500 GCF_057945365.1 Rhopilema esculentum | reverse complement strand
TTATGTTTTTAAAATTTCTTCCTTTCGCAGATATTAGTGACCCGAACTTAGCTGAAAGAGAGATTTTCTTTTTACCTGTGCAAAAATGATTGCTTGGCTCAACGAAAAATAAACTTTTTTGCTTCAATTCAGACTTCTGTAGAGAGTGATAGCGAAAATGAGTCAGAAAGTGACCAAGAAAGCATTCAAGTAATGGAAGAGGATGATAGCACCATTCAGCAGCCGAAAAAGATCATGAAACCAAAAGTGAAGCCCGTACATGTACTTATCAACCCCATCAACCCACACTTTGTTGTCAGACCAAGGCCTTTGAGCCCTCCAGCAGAAGAATTGCTGTTACAAGATGGCCAACTTCATCCTCTTTCAAGAAGCTTATGGCTTAAAATTTTTGGCTTCTTATCACAGTCAGACATTTCTATTTGTATGCGTGTCTGTCGCAACTGGAACAGATGGGGACTAGATGGCAAGTTCTGGAACCACATTACCTATTCTAGTAGAAAACTTGATTCTCTTGCACTGTGTGGTATAGTACGGAGACAACCACTTAGTCTTAACTTGGCACACTGCAGTATTACCTTTAGTCAAATGAAGTGGTTATTATCTCGTTTACCAAGACTCCAGACCCTAAGCCTTGAAGGTAACAGCAGTGCAGCCATTTCTGCAATGGTGTCAGGCACATGCCCACTTCTTGAAGCTCTAGACATATCATATTGTGAGGGTGTAAAAGACCATTTAATAAGAGAACTGCTATCACCAGCCAGGGATGCTGTTGTGTCTAAAAATAACAAAGGTCATCTAAGTAGCTTAAAGGAACTTAAATTATCATGCTGTGACATTACGGATGAGAGCTTGAAGAGTGTTTCACGATTCTTGCCATCCCTTGAAAAGCTTGACTTAAGCTACTGTACAAAACTTACAGATGCTGGCATTGATGCATTAACCAATGAGTCTTCAATCTGCCGAGACAATTTGACTCAAGTTAATGTCTTGGGTTGCACTGAGCTGACTATTGTGTCACTCCAGCTATTGAAACAGTGTGCAAAGCATCCAAGAGTTTTCATTGAGAAATGTGACAAACTTGTTGAAGACTTGTAAAATTCATGTTTTTATTATAACTGTTAGTAGTTTAGTTTTAAATTGACCAACTTGCATTTGTAAGGCTTTTGTTGTGAACAGTTGATGTATGTCTTTTTATTGCTTCTAAAATTGTGAACCTGTCCTTCTGGAGTAGATTAGATCACAAAGTCCTAATTTCTGTTTTGGAATTTATTATTAAAATTGGTTCAAGTTTGATTTTTTGAAAATGCACTGTGATGTGCATTTTAATTTTGTTTCTTAATCATCAATAAATTATCTAAAACCCAGCAGATAGTTTGTGTTAGATTCATCCGTTGATACTGAGAATTGCCTAAGATATGGAGTTGATATTGCCACACTGCTGATTCTTTATTGGCTGATTTTGTGATCTGAAACCAGTTTGTTTTAAACTGTGGTTTCCTCAGAAGTGTTTTAGCCACCAGTGCAATATTCCCCTTGAGCCTTTTTCTTAGGACAAGGGTGGGCAACCTTTTTTGAGAGTGAGCCTAAGGTTTCAAGAAAAACGAATATGATACTCTGATAATAATGATAATAATACATTTTTTATTTCAATTTAATTACACTGCAGTTACAAACCACTCTATTACATATGTAGTTTGGTACTGGCTAGCTTGGATTTACAAAGACAAGGCTATTACAATTGTATTGTGCAATTTGAAAACTGAAAAGACAACCAAAATTAAAAGGTGGAATTCAGGGTTTGAAGAAATTATCATAGGAAGGAAATAACAAAGTAGCATCTAGCATCACCGTTTTAGCTTAGGCCATCCACTTTAATATATGTAAAAACTAGTTTATCTAATATGGGCCTGGGGAACTAGCAACTTAGACATAACAAAATCATGACAGATGGGGTCCCTACTGTTTTCTAAAATTTTGTGATCTACTGCTAGTGTGATACGCATTGATCCAATGGACAGATACTTGTGGAGGAAGTCACTGAAAACTAACAGTATTCCTGTGCACTAATGATGACGATGATGATGATGATGATGATGACGATGATGCTAATATGCAGTGCACCTTAAAAAAGTTGTCCCTGCTGCATTTGTAACCTTTGCCCTATCCTCCAAAGATTCTGCTGTCCTGTCTGAATTCATCACAATAGATGATGAAAAATCATGATTTGATTTGATCATCTTGTAGGCTACAAATATTCTCTCATCAGGCAGAATATGGCTTGCTGGGGTAGGTTGCCCAGCCCACCCCTGTCTTAGGTGTTTCTTTTCTTTTTACAAGAAAAACTTAAATTTTAAAACCTAATTACAAAATCTAAAATACACTTCATTTATAAACATAGCCTAGAGAGGATACATAAATGATGACAAATGAATTATTTCAAGCTTCTGTCATTTTACATATTAACTCTGGAAAGTAAAAATGATTTAAATTTCATTGGTAAATAAAGCACTCTTTGCATATTATCTTTGAGTTGTTCAAAAACCAATTGAAAGGAAAGTGCTTTGTATTATTGAATAATTAGCCATAACATTTGAGACAAAATAAACAATTAACATTGTCAAAAACTACTAGTCTCGTAAGAGAGCAGCTAGGAAATACTGAACTAAGTGGTAAGTAGTAAGCAGATTAAATAGGGCAAGTAAAAAGATTAAATAGGCTGTTTCATGTTTTGAAACATTATTTTACTCAAACATTTCTTAATTACATTATCATGTGTCTAAATTAGTTATAATTCAATAAAGGGAGCACTTCACCAGATATGGCTGAAATTTTTAAATCTGCTAAATGGTCACTTCTAGTTTTTCCAATATTCAAAATAGCAATTGGCATTTCTTTTTGCTTAGCTGCCAGTGCCAGCCTGTAACTAGAGTATGTCTCTGTAGATGACCCAATTATTAGTAATGCATCAGATTCATCAAGTTTTTTATTAACAAAATTTTTCACTTCAGGTGGCACATTGTCTCCAAAAAATACAATTTTTGGTTTTAGAATTCCATTGCATACTTCACAGTTGAGCATTTTGAATGACCCAATAAGGTTGTCATCCACAACAATGTCACCATCTGGAGCATCCTGTCCATGCCTAACTCCTTCCCAGCCTGCATTTAATTTGTAGAGTTTCTCTTGCAGTTCATGCCGTGAAATTTCTCTTTTGCAGCTCAAACAATGAACCCTGAAAAGTATATATATTCAATCCTAGAGACAATTATATAAAGTTTTAAAATGTAAAATAAAAATTAATAAATCACGAGTTTGGAAGTTTTTTTCCTCCATTGAAACTAATTTAGGCTTCCATTTTCTATTCACAGACATGAATATCCTGTGAAAATTGGGCATGTACCTGTGTTGTATCCTGAATGTGAAGACTGTTTTATTTTAGATTTCTAAATTTTATGAGGCTTGTATTTAAGTTCATTATCAATTTGAAAGATGAGACTTTGGTTTAAATATGCCTTTTGAAAGGATTTTCCAGTTCAAGACCTGGAGATGCCTTTTTAAAACTTTGGTAGAGACTACATATCTTCAAATGCTAATGCTGCTGCAAATGCTAATTCTGCAAATGCTAATGCGGCAAACGCTACAGATTATATATCTTAAGTGTTCAGTTTTCTATTCCAGCATACGTGGTAAATACTTTGCAAAGCACAGCAAAGTCAGTTCTGCCAGAGCAGGAAACTAGACTACCAGGGAGAATCTGGCTTTTCTTAAGAATATCTCTTGTGCAGTTCATCAACATGTCAAAAAATTAGCACAGAACTGAAATTTTGCAGGTACAGGAAAAAAGTAAGTCAGAATAGCATCATTTTTTATTTTTGCAGTAATAGGTCTATGAACCTATAGTTAACTTAATACTTTTAGCTGAACATGCACTTGGCTCAAGATAACAACAAAATATTTTTGGCACATAAAAAACTTCACCCTGGCGCTAGGGGCCAAACAAAACCAAGCAGTAAAAATTTTGAACAAAAGAATTAAAAAATTATAAATTTCTGAATCAGGAAATGATTTTCTTGCATCTTACAGTGAAGATGTTCCATGCAGCTCGGTGACTCTTTTGCTTCCAGCCTTTGTGTGCAAACCGTCGACATTTTGCGTTACTAGCCAGTGTATTTTTTCTCTTTCTTCCATCTCTGCCAAGCAAATATGATTTTTATTTGGGATTTTGCTCGAGAATACAGGCCAGCCGGCAAAGTTTCTAGCCCAGTAACGGTGTCTCCTGCCTGGTTTCTTTAAAAAATCGTCATGAAGAATTGGTCGGTGATTACTGATTTCATACAAGCCGATTCCTTCGGAACGGTAATCTCGAATTCCCGATTCAGTCGAGACACCAGCTCCAGTCAAGACAAAAAGTCTTTTTGCATTAGAGACGAAATTTTCAAGATTGCATAGGTCCTCTTCAGTAGCATCGACAACACCAGACAACGGCACAAACCTGGAAGAGAGACCTTTGCTGTGTTGTTGCAACAAGCATTGCCAGAAAATGTCTGGCTCTCTTCTAAGCAAACCTTTTCTTGCTGATTTTTTAAACCCGAAGTTCAGGCCTGTTAGCGTTTGTTTTGTCAATCTTAATGCCATATTTCGTTTCATACTGTCTTCCCGTAATGACTGTTATGAAACTTTCATAAAGTAACACATCTTGAAGTTACGAAACTTTTATCCCCCATCCTGCAACTGTTTGATTTGACTCGTTTACAGCTAGCAAGCCTCGTTTTGATGTGAAGAAAAGGTCTAACTACTACTATCTTTATTATAACGATAAGAATAGTAATAATGATTGCATTTTACACCGTACGCTCGGTTTCAATTAAATTATTCTATTGTCATAAACAACAAAAAAGTTTTGTCAGAGAATAGCTTATCTTAATAATTGTTCTAAGCCTAGTCTAGATTTGAACAAAGGAACAGAGGTTGAAAAGAAAAGACTGCCAGTGGAGCTGCTGCGATCTACTTGGTAAATTTTTCTAGCTTAGCCAACTAAAATTACAATTTTTAGAAGAACATTCCATAATTTTTCACCCTGGTTTATTAAGTGTTTTACAATAATATTGTTCATTGGGTTGCCATCTTCTCAGAGCTTATTCAAACGGAATTTGGGCCCTTTATTTGAGCCGGAATGCAAGAGGTGAGCTGGATATGAGATTCTGTGGACCTGGAACACTAAAATACGATAATAAAAAATCACCTTGTTCTTTAATTATTTTTCTCATCACATTTGGAACGAATGAAATAGTTTGACTACACTGATGATGGAAACTGCAAGCCGTAGTTTTGTTATTCAATTGAAGTGTAGGACATAAAGGTCTCGTTTGCGAATGTGGAGCCAACACCCAGAGCCGCCGAGAGGGGGAGGGGGCAGGGGAGGCAATTGGCCCAGGACCTTGAGGTCTAGGGCGCAACATTAAAGTATGAATTCCATTTAAAGAATGAAACTTATCAAACGCAGCAATATGCCTCAAAATAGTAGAACATTTTGAACTATTGTGAGAAAATGACTGCAAGAAATATTGTTAAATGTATTTTAAGCTAATCTGAAGGATATGGTCGCAAAAATTTCTCCGCTTTAAGCTTTGCCCCGGAACCTACCGAACTTTCCGTGGCCCTCCCAACACATCTAACAAATTGATGAAAATATTGGGTTGATTGGTTCGTATTTGCTCTGATACCAACCTTGAAGGGTGAAAAACGCTAAAAAATATAACGATAACTTGTGGAGCTGGAAATTTTCCTTAAAATAAGTTCTGCTTCTTCTGGTGATCATGCTTTGCAGGTGACTGCTATGACACATTATTCAGTGTTCCTAAAACGATTGACTGAAATTGCTCGATTCGTGGTTAATTTATCTGTCATCCCGTGTAAATGATTGATCGTGGCTATGATTGATCGTGGTTTTTCTGCTGAATGAAAATTTAATGGCCTACTCAAGCTTCATATAAGAGGCGTTGAATTCAAGCTTCCTTCAGATGTTTCGGGTGGTGCAAGAGCATTACAGCATTGCATACGATAATTGTTGCATATGTGATGCTGCTAGCAAAAGCAGAGGAAGTAACGATGTTCTGCCTACTTCAAAATCATAAAACGATCTATCTGCACCTTGCTGTTGTCTTCATGCTGACAGTTTTCCATTTGCAAGGGAAACAGATACAATTGCAATATCCACAGAGCAGTTTGAAATATCGTGATTGCAGTCTTGCTGGCTTACTTCAAACCATGACACAAAAAGCAGATCAATCTCTATTCAAGTTCAAATGTGGCAACGTTAGCAATATTTCTTTCTTGAAACTTAAAGTATTACAGTTGCCTTGGTATTTGTACGAAGCAAGGAGAGTGGCTATCGAGCCGAAAAAATCGTTTCTCTCATTTTTCCTTCTACGCAGAAGAGGAAGTAAAGATCTTTTTCTTCTCTTCAAACGCAACTTGAATGGTGAAAGAGCTTCGTTTAGACGATTTCTTGTTAGAGCTGGTTTTGAAACCCATGATTCTGTCAACATCAAAACTCCTTTCCAAGGAATCATAGCTATTTGGACCAGATCAATAATCTGCAAGTGTTATACTTTTAGAAATGCAGGCACCTCTAGCTCGCGAGAACGGCGCTCTACTACTGAAACTGAAGAATGCACAGGCCATTCACACAGATCTGTTGTCGTGATTGACTTCAATGTGGCGTATACAACCGTAACACCAGAGTCGCTTTCTACCCTTGCACAAAACACGGCTACATACGCAGGACTTGAGTCAGGTGGTGTTAGCACTAAGGAACACGTTGGATCTACATTTGCATTCTACCCAGCAAAGCTTGTCGCCTTTGGTATGGGAGATAATGAATTAACTATCGAGAACAGCACCATTGTAACGTATGTAATATCATGCGGGCAAATTACACCCTCTGACAGTCGTGTCACAAAGTTGCGAAATGATGCTACAAGTGGCTCTCTTTCCCAAAGTCTAGGGCAGCCTGTAAGAAGATGGTTTGTTCTGATTAAAGAAAACACTGTAAAAACAACGACAACCCAAGCTCCAAGGTAATTTTTTTGTATTATAATTTTATTTATATAGCTACTTATATTTTTATTAACCGCCCTTTGGTGTAAAAATTTTTATTAACCACCTACTTTCACACTTAATACGATCAACTAGCCTCATCTTTCTCTTTTTCTGGTATATTTCTGTTAACTATGCATAGGCCTGCAGTGCAGCATCTTTTCAGTCTTTTATTGGATCGTCTCTACAACTATTTCTTGCTTTTATATAGGGCACCTTCCTTTTGAAAAACGATAAGAATTACTGCCTTATTTTGGCTGTGCGTCTCGGTTTTCCAGTCGTAAATAGATGCAGCCGTATGTTGTATGTTTCCTAGATAATTCAGTCATAACACAACGTCATTGCCATTCGATTCTGTAACTATGATGTGCATGCAAAAACAGGGACGTGACTACTTTTATTCTTCGTCGGGGGGGGGGGGGGGGCCTCGTGCTGTTGTTCCAATTTTTCTCATGCAAAGGAACCCCCAATAATTCTAGCCTTTAAGCCTTTTTCCTTACTGATGATCCGCCCACTTTTTAGCAAACACCTCATACAGTATAACAAACAAATCCACCCATCTTCTACTGTATTTCCATTAAGCATCCTCTTTTCAACGTTAGCAGTTAAAACACACTGCTACTAAAATTTACGGTTATTTTACTTTAATGAATGTTTTTATAAACGGGTAATATTTGTTATGATTTGAGCTGATAGCCTTGTTAAGATGTTAGTTTCTGTTATCTAGTCATTGTCTGGTCATTATATAGAACCATTCTAGATTTAGCCTTAGCAACATCAACATACCACTGCCACCCGTCTGATGACCTTAGAGACCTGAATCAGCTACGATCTACGACCATAACATCCGTCTGTATATCTGAACAAAAGTTGCACCTACCGTTGAGCAAATATATTTTTTGTGATATTTGCTGCTAGAGCTCTAAAAACACTTACCCTGGGTACTAGGGCTACAATTATTGATTTCGGAAAATTAAAGAGAGATTTTCCTTCATCTCAGCTAGATGTTCCTCCGCTTCTCCGTTTCTCCGCTTCTCTGCTTCTCCGTTTCTCCGCTCCTCTGCTTCTCCGCTCCTCCAATCCTATTTTCTATTTCTGCGCTCAAACTTACGTGGCTCTGGTATCCAGGGTGATAACGACTAAAAATGGACAACTTTCTACAGAGTTTCTTAAGTAAACAGAAACTTCTTGTGTTTCAAATCTGACTTAAGGTTGTTTAACTTCAAAAGCTTGTTTAAAACACAAAATCAGAAAGCTCTCGTTTGCGTGCAACAAACTCATGACACAAAATTTGATTAATCAACACAACTAGCCAATCGGCTATTTCTAAATCAATCACATGTCAAATCAAAGACAGATGATTCGAGAGAACCCTGATAAAATCTTGCTGCAAAGTATAATTTAGGAGTTTGGCATGTATCTGTTCATTTGATTGATATCTCTCAATGGCTTAGAGCTTCATTGAATATGCTTTTTCCAGTCAGGAGTGCCGAGATGCATATCTGTGTAGGCCACTACCAATCTTTCACAAGGTTGCTGGAAACATCATTTTTTTGGTTTTTAAGCTTCACAAAAACCCATCTGTTACTTCAGCGACGTCTTTTTGCGCAACCAAATTAAAGAGCAAGGAGTGCAAGCGACATTTACTTCAGTCATGAAAAAGGGGTAGTCATCTTTCTGTCAATTTGTTTCTACATTTACAGATATCCTCTAGAAGGAATAACATTAGGCAGTGCGACACAAAAATCCTTCGTGTGCGGAGAGGTCAAACTCAAAATCATTCGCGTTTCAGAGACAAAAGTCTCTAGCCAACTTTTTTTTACAAAACACTGACATGTTCCTGTTTGAAACACAAATCTCTCCAGTGTGCACTGGCCTTAAACGGCCTTAAAGATATTAAGCATAAACGGAACTTAACTAACAAACATTACAAAAGACACTTTATCTAATGATTGACAGTGCCGTTAACTTTGCATAGGCCTGCAGTGCAGTATCTTTTCAGTCTTTTATTGGATCGTCTCTAGAACTATTTCTTGCTTTTATATAGGGCACCTTCCCTTTGAAAAACGATAAGAATTACTGCCTTATTTTGGCTGTGCGTCTCGGTTTTCCAGTCGTAAATAGATGCAGCCGTATGTTGTATGTTTCCTAGATAATTCAGTCATAACACAACGTCACTGCCATTCGATTCTGTATTTATGATGTGCATACAAAAACAGGGACATGACTACTTTTATTCCTCGGAGGGGGGAGGGGGGCCTCGTGCTGTTGTTCCAATTTTTCTCATGCAAAGGAACCCCCAATAATTCTAGCCTTTAAGCCTTTTTCCTTACTGATGATCCGCCCACTTTTTAGCAAACACCTCATACAGTATAACAAACAAATCCACCCATCTTCTACTGTATTTCCATTAAGCATCCACTTTTCCCCGTTAGCAGTTAAAACACACTGCTACTAAAATTGATGGTTATTTTACTTTAATGAATGTTTTTATAAACCGGTAATATTTGTTATGATTTGAGCTGATATCCTTGTTAAGTTGTTAGTTTCTGTTATCTAGTCATTGTCTGGTCATTTTGTAAAGTCATTCTAGATTTAGCCTTAGCAACATCAACATACCACTGCCACCCGTCTGATGACCTTAGAGACTTGAATCAGCTACGATCTACGACCATAACATCCGTCTGTATATCTGGACAAAAGTTGAACCTACCGTTGAGCAAATATATTTTTTGTGATATTTGCTGCTAGAGCTTTAAAAACACTAACCCTAGGTACCAGGGCTACAATTATTGATTTCGGAAAATGAAAGAGAGGGTTTTCTTCATCTCAGCTGGATGTTCCTCCGCTTCTCCGCTTCTCCGCTACTCCGCTTCTCCGCTCCTCTGCTTCTCCGCTCCTCCACTCCTATTTTCTATTTCTGCGCTCAAACTTACGCTGCTCTGGTATCCAGGGTGATAACGACTAATTATGGGCAACTTTCTACAGAGTTTCTTATGTAAACAGAAAATTCTTGCGTTCCAAATCTGACTTGGAGATTAAGATTGTTTAACTTCAAAACCTTGTTTAAAACACAAAATCAGAAAGCTCTCGTCTGCGTGCAACAAACTCATGACACAAAATTTGATTAATCAACACAACTAGCCAATCGGCTATTTCTAAATCAATCACATGTCAAATCAAAGACAGATGATTCGAGAGAACCCTGATAAAATCTTGCTACAAAATATAATTTAGGAGTTTGGCGTGTATCTGTGACTTTGATTGATATCTCTTAATGGCTTAGAACTTCATTGAATATGCTTTTTCCAGTCAGGAGTGCCTTGATGCATATCTGTGTAGCCCACTACCAATCTTTCACAAGGTTGCTGGAAACATCATTTTTTGGGTTTTAAGCTTCACAAAAATCTAACTGTTACTTCAGCGACGTCTTTTTGCGCAACCAAATTAAAAAGCAAGGACTACAAGCGACATTTTCTTCTGTCATGAGAAAGGGGCAGTCATCTTTCTGTCAATTTCTCTTTACATTTACAGATATCCTCTAGAAGGAATAACATTAGGCAGTGCGACACAAAAATCCTTCGTGTGCGGAGAGGTCAAACTCAAAATCATTCGCGTTTCAGAGACAAAAGTCTCTAGCCAACTTTTTTTTACAAAACACTGACATGTTCCTGTTTGAAACACAAATCTCTCCAGTGTGCACTGGCCTTAAACGGCCTTAAAGATATTAAGCATAAACGGAACTTATTTAACAAACATTACAAAAGACACTTTATCTAATGATTGACAGTGCTGTTAACTTTGCATAGGCCTGCAGTGCAGTATCTTTTCAGTCTTTTATTGGATCATCTCTACAACTATTTCTTGTTTTTAAATAGGGCACCTTCCCTTTGAAAAACGATAAGAATTACTGCCTTATTTTGGCTGTGCGTCTCGGCTTTCTAGTCGTAAATAGATGCAGCCGTATGTTGTATGTTTCCTAGATAATTCAGTCATAACACAACGTCACTGCCATTCGATTCTGTATTTATGATGTGCATACAAAAACAGGGACGTGACTACTTTTATTCCTCGGAAGGGGGAGGGGGGTCTCGTGCTGCTGTTCCAATTTTTCTCATGCAAAGGAACCCCCAATAATTCTAGCCTTTTAGTCTTTTTCCTTACTGATGATCCGCCCACTTTTTAGCAAAGACCTATTACAGTATAACAAACAAATCCACCCATCTTGTACTGTATTTCCATTAAGCATCCACTTTTCCCCGTTAGCAGTTAAAACACACTGCTACTAAAATTGATGGTTATTTTACTTTAATGAATGTTTTTATAAACCGGTAATATTTGTTATGATTTGAGCTGATATCCTTGTTAAGTTGTTAGTTTCTGTTATCTAGTCATTGTCTGGTCATTTTTTAAAGTCATTCTAGATTTAGCCTTAGCAACATCAACATACCACTGCCACCCGTCTGATGACCTTAGAGACTTGAATCAGCTACGATCTACGACCAAAACATCCGTCTGTATATCTGGACAAAAGGTGCACCTACCGTTGAGCAAATATATTTTTGTGATATTTGCTGCTAGAGCTTTAAAAACACTAGCCCTGGGTACTAGGGCTACAATTATTGATTTCGGAAAATAAAAGAGAGGTTTTTCTTCATCTCAGCTAGATGTTCCTCCGCTTCTCCGCTCCTCTGCTTCTCCGCTCCTATTTTCTATTTCTGCGCTCAAACTTACGTGGCTCTGGTATCCAGGGTGATAACGACTAAATATGGGCAACTTTCTACAGAGTTTCTTATGTAAACAGAAAATTCTTGCGTTCCAAATCTGACTTGGAGATTAAGATTGTTTAACTTCAAAAGCTTGTTTAAAACACAAAATCAGAAAGCTCTCATCTGCGTGCAACAAACTCATGGCACAAAATTTGATTAATGAACACAACTAGCCAATCGTCTATTTCTAAATCAATCACATGTCAAATCAAAGACAGATGATTCGAGAGAACCCTGATATAATCTTGCTGCAAAATATAATTTAGGAATTTGGCGTGTATCTGTTACTTTGATTGATATTTCGTAATGGCTTAGAACTTCATTGAATATGCTTTTTCCAGTCAGGAGTGCCTTGATGCATATCTGTGTAGCCCACTACCAATCTTTCACAAGGTTGCTGGAAACATCATTTTTTGGGTTTTAAGCTTCACAAAAATCTAACTGTTACTTCAGCGACGTCTTTTTGCGCAACCAAATTAAAAAGCAAGGACTACAAGCGACATTTTCTTCTGTCATGAGAAAGGGGCAGTCATCTTTCTGTCAATTTCTCTTTACATTTACAGATATCCTCTAGAAGGAATAGCATTAGGCAGTGCGACACAAAAATTCTTCGTGTACGGAGAGGTCAAACTCAAAATCATTCGCGTTTCAGAGACAAAAGTCTCTAGCCAGTGGCATGCCCCCCAGAAATTTTCTTGGCTCCTTGTTTGCCTCCTCCAGAAATGACCTTAACAAAGCCTTTGATAACAAAGCCTAACATTGAAGTTTCATCAGCCCTGATAAAGTTGTACCAACGCCTACCCTGGGTGCCAGAGCCTCAGAGAGTCAAAGGATGAAGAACGGGGGAAGGAATTGCGAAGGAGAATGGAATAGTAAAAAGGGAGAGACGTCTCTCCCCTTTCTTCTTCCATTCTTCTTCGCATTTCCTTTCCCCCGTTCTTCATCCTTTGACTCTCTGAGGCTCTGGCACCCAGGGTAACCAACGCCATACTTTTCCAGGGGGCACAGAAATTGGTAATTTTGAGCTAATTTTGAGCCACTACACCATTGCTTTACTACTAGTTCGCTGGCACACGGCTAGCCCCACCCCGGTTTTTGAGGCTAGACTCGCTACTGCCTGTTGCCATGAATAGGGTGTTCACCAGCATATAGAGACGTAGGAAGCGTTTGGAAAGCGGGGGCACAGGGGTTAAAAGGCACTTCAAGCACACCCTTTATTGTAAGTGCAAATCCAAAAAGTACCAAATCCATTGCAAAAAGATACAGACAGAGGGGGGTGGGGGGTCCCGCAGGATAATATAGAATGTTAGAAGACTTTTTTTGTTTTATGGCAAATTAAAATAGGGGCGCTCTCTGTGACTTTTCTAGGGCACATAGTTCTTCTTTAAGCTAAGGGCACTTTTTAAAAATTTTTAAGGGCACTTTTTCAATATTTCTAATAAGTGGGGATACGTGCTCCAAATGCCCCCAGTTCCTATGTGTCTGCTGACATAGCAGGAAATACATCATGTCCCTTTAAAACCCTACTAAAAAATTACTAACCTGCTAACTTGCTAACCTGCTACGCGAAGGCTAAGATGCTAAGCTGCATGGATGGGCAAGAGGAGATACGAAGGGGGGGGGGAGGAAGAGCAGGAAAACGGAACCATGCTGCTGAAAAGAGTTTTACGAAGGGAGCTAAACAACTGTTCGTGGAGTCTGATTCAACTTTCACTTTAAGAGATTGGTAAACATCTGATTATGTTGGAATTTGATCGCAACTATAACATTTCAGCACCTGTCACTTGCTGCTAATGTATAGTACCCAGTTGTTTACAAGAATATTTCTTGGCAGACGAAGCTCTGACCATTTTTGTTTTCAAAATGAAGCGCTGTCACCGGTCGCCAGATAAAGCGCTGTCACCGGTCAAAAGACGACGCCCTTGTCAATTGAAAACTGAAACATCTTGCCAATGAATACAGTCACATGTAAAGAGACTTCAATATGCTACCCTTGTGCTGAATTGTCTAGCAAACCCATCAATAGGCTAAATTTAATACATTTAGGTTCTACGGCTAAGGTGTATTTTTGCTTACTAATAACAAAACAGAACCGTCTATAAATATTTCAAACTAGTAAAGGGAATAAGCCATGACAGTGACAGTTTGTAACAATGGCTGAATGATTCATCCATGTATAATATTTTGTTTGCATTTGACCTATAGCGACAGTCTAGTTTATGTGGTATTTGACTTTCAGTGATGGTATACAACAATGGCTGAATGATTCATCCATGTATAATATTTTGTTTGCATTTGACCTATAGCGACAGTCTAGTTTATGTGGTATTTGACTTTCAGTGATGGTATACAACAATGGCTGAATGATTCATCCATGTATAATATTTTGTTTGCATTTGACCTATAGCGACAGTCTAGTTTGTGTGGTATTTGACTTTCAGTGATGGTATACAACGATGGCTGAATGATTCATAATATTATGTTTGGTATTGACATACATTGACAGTAAATTTTAAGTTATCTTAGACCCACAGTGATATCATTTAACCATGACTGATACGATTGACTCGTCCATATATAATATCATGTGTGATATTCGCCATCATTACTTTGAAATAACAGCTCTTCTATTGCTTTTAAATAAAGTTAAACATCATCCATTAGAAGTGTTCCTACATTAAATTTTCCAATCAAAATATTTTCAATCATGCTAACCTGCATGCAGTAGGATCTAATAGCCGGCTGGCTCTTGAAAGATTCCAGTTAGTAGGACTACTGATGCCAGAGAACCATATGATAATACTTCCAAAATTGTACATTTACCCTATAATAAACACTTTCATGTGCTGTTGTTAAAAATCAAGAAACAAGCTTTTCTTCAATCCTCAGTTAACACCTAATACAACCTCCAGAAAAGAATGCCCAGCCTTGGCAATTTCATTTCTGATGTAGATTTACACCTCTGCTTTTGGAACTTTTTAAGCGTACTCGTGTTCTATTCAAACTAACAATGACTCTTTTTTGGTATTTGAAAGCTGTAAAAATTAAATATTTGTGTTTCAGCACAACAACGCCTTCTGGTCCCCAGGGCCCAAAAGTTCAAGGTCCTGTGAATATGGAGATCTCCAATACAACATTTCGAATCCAGTTTACTATACCAGCAAATACATTTGTTGATAAGGAAGATGGTGACCTCAACAACATGAGGCTTTTCTTGTACAGTGCAAATGGTGCTGAGCTGCCGAAGTCCACGTGGGTCAGTCTGCATTCAAGAACGGTGACAGCTTTCTCGACTTATGCCATATTTGCTAATCAGCCAAAGACTGGGTACGAATACAGGTTGAGTGCCATCGATTCAAGTGGCAGCGAAAGCCACACAGAACTCAACATTCTATTTAGCGGCCCGTTACTTACGCCAAGCTATCTGAGAACAATAGTAAGTTTCTTTTTTAGCATTTATTTTAAGCAAGAATAAATTTTCTCAACCCTAATATAAGGCAGTTTTTCATTATTTAAGATTCTGTTCTGTATGCAACTAATGTTAGTTAAAAATCAGCCGGCCAGTCAACAAGCATCACTTAAAAATTAGCTTCGTGATGTATTGGGAAATATGTAAATCTAAGTTGCAGATTAGGAAATGTTGCATGCAGGAAATTTAGTGAGGGAAAAATCCATGATTCAAGTACTTTAGTCGAAATCTCAGTCTTTGCAAAGCCTTCAAGATAAAGTGAAGATGTAAATGATTGCGTTTATTTAATGAGACCACTCTGAAAACATAATATTTTGACATGTAGAAATCGTTTTTAAGTCATTTAAAATTTTTTTCTAGATTCTAAGCTCAACAACACTGGTGATGGCAACAAGCTTCTCTGATGCGGATATTCTTTTTCTTCTCCAAGCAAAGATTTCTACCTACCTTAAGATAGAAGCTGATGATTTTTTCAATTCTATATTCACAGTTACCAGAATAGGTAACTCAGAGATATCGATGAAGTATGAGTTTAGCATTCGGCAACTTACCACTCACGCCACATGCAATCTCACAACTATAAAAGAACTGCGGTCAAAATTTGAGGGTGCAGCTGCGGAGGAGGCATTTAAAGAGGCTCTGAGACCACAGTTCATTGTGAATTCTATTTCTGGAGAAAGGTTTGATTCAGCATGCAATTACCTGTCTACTGGTAAGCCTAGCATTGGTATTTCGATTGGCACATTAAACATTGAAGAGGCGAAAATGTTTTCTATTGCCATCCCAAGCGCCTCGTTTATATCTCCTAATGGCAGCAATATGAGACTCACTCTTCATCTTAGATTTCAAAATGCCACTGATGTCCCCTCAAATTATTGGATGAGTTTAAGCAGCCAGTATCTCGACAGGAGTCCTGTACTACAAGGACTAGTAACCGGAGATGTTGCTTCTACTTTCACAACAATGTCTTTCAAATTGGTGGCTCAAACGCCATTGTTGGTAGAAAGCTTTCAAAGTTTTCAGGTTAATCTAAAGAAAACTACAGGGCCTATTTTGTTTTCTGTATCCATGTCGCAAAATAGGATGATTTCTATTTCTGCTATGTCATTCATCAAATCTTTTCAAAGTTTTATGACTTCTTACATGAGAGTTACACAGTCTTCATTCAGGATTCTTGATGTCAAGACGACGGCGTTGACTTCCATTGTTTGGACAGCTTCAAGTTTAGCCACATCTCCATGCAAAGCTGCCGACATTGTAGTTGCGAGGAAGAAATTGGTGCAAAATGATGGCAGCATAAATGAGACGCTTCGTGAGAGTCTAACAAAAAATCTTAATTTCACTGCGACTTCAATCTCAATCCAGCTGACTGGAGATTGTGCCAGGCCGACCGTGGTACTCAAGATACCACTGCTTCAGATACCAAAGTACGGTCCGTTGATATACGTTGTGCCAAACAATGCATTTTATGATGCTACTTATGGTAACAAACTTAAAATTGCCCTTCTTGACATCAACAGTAACAGGCTTCAACAGAATTCATGGATATGGTATAACAACTCTACAAGAACTATCTCGGGTTTTCCCTTTGACCCACAAAAACAAACCTACAACTTTTTATTACGTGCTACCAATGTCGAAGGACATTTTATTGATGAAAACATAACTGTGGTCCAAAGTTGGACTCAGCCAAACTATGGCTTCTCTTATTTCATCAAATTTAGCTATAGCTTGCAATTACTGCCTGTTTCAAATGTTGTGATGATTTTCACTCAGAAGCTAAAGACCTACTTCAAGCAGCCATCAAAAGAAAATGTTATAATTTTTAGGCCAATGTTTTATTCGAGCAACCAAATTAGTTTGTATTACCAAAACACTTCGCTTAACTCAGAGGTTTGTGATGTGATAGGCAGTAGCTTTATCCGAAGTTTGTTGCTTAATAAAACCGACTCTAAGAAGCCAAACGGAGAATTAATTGCTAGCATGCAACCCGAGTTCCAAATAGAAGAAGTTAGGCAAGAACATCAAGTCGCTTGCTCTCTTGAAAATCGCAAGCCACCTTATGTGAACTACAGTAATAAAACTGTTAGTGAATTTTTTGAAAAACCTAAACAGTTGCCCTTTGGTGTTGTAAGTATATATGAAATTCCTCCCAACGCGTTTATTGATGTAGAGGAAGGCAACACACGCAAGTTGAGTCTTAATCTGAAGACTTACGATGGACAAAGCTTACCAATAAATAGCTGGGTGGTTTTAAATGCCACTGCTCAGACGATATTTGCATTTCCAACAGATGTTGTCTACTCGCAAAATGCCAGCTTACACTTTCAATTCAGACTTGTCGCTACAGATAGTGACGGTAAAAATACAAGTGCAATTATCAACTTCAAGATAAGTGGTCCACCACCAACCGGATACTACAGTGTGGTTATGACTATCATCGTTACTCGCAACCAGTATGAAACACACGCATATCAAACAGCATTATTACTAGAGAGATTAGTTGCTGTGTTTGGTAATCAAATGGGAATATTTATCCGATCTTACATTTCAACAAAAACAACTTCAGGCAGTTCTGTTTCCACATTGATATGGAGTTTTTCTAAAGCGATTCAAGGTGCCTGTGATTGGGAAACTATGAAGAGAATTCAGTCGAAAGTATTCATACAAGATACAAGCCAAATGAGCCCGACAATGCGTTACGCTTTGGGTATGGGTTTCGAAGTGACAAGCATAAGGGAGTCTTTAAGCGGTTCCTGCTTGGTAGAGGCACCAAATGTGACTAGAGAACTTCCAGAACTTGTCGTTCACTTTTGTGGTCCCTTTTCCTACACAATACCCGATGATACTTTCCAAGATAAGCAAGATGGAAATACACGAAAACTCAAACTGACACTTCTACAGTCGAATGCAAACCGCATTCCTGCGGATTATTGGCTACAATTTGATTCCGTTAACCAGAAGATTGTCACTGTTCTGACAAGTACCCAGAGCTTTGCTAGTTATCCGAAAGAACATAATTTTATCTTGATTGCAACTGATTCGACAAATTCATCTGTGAATACTACAGTAAAAGTGAAAATAAACCCTATTGTGCCCGCATACAGTCATACTTTCTCTATACAAACCGTCTTTCAATTAGAGAATAGCAACCTTGTTCTCTATCAGTTCGTTAAGAAGATTCAGTCATACCTTTCAGACAACCGTAGAAATTTTCGAGTCGTGAGTGCGACCAGAGGATCTGGTAACTCGCTAGCGGTTACATGGACAAACTGTTCTCTCCGTTACAGCCCGTGTGATGTTATTGGCATACGAAAGATCAGTGAACAATTGCAAGTTACACGAGGGACTATCAACAGTAACTTTACCCAAGCTATGCAGCCAGAATTCAAACAGCTCTTTCTAACAGAGACTGAAATTGGACCTTGCTTAGTGGATAAACCTCCAGTTTTGGTGAAATCATTTGGACCAATAACAGTTACAACATGTGGGACATTCAAGGCACAACTCCCAGCAAACACGTTCAATGATGAAGAGCAAGGTGATTCTCGCAGCTTAGATGTTGGTCTTACAAGAAACCCATATTACTGGGTGAATTTTGACTCTACAAAACAAGAAATGGCAATTGTTCTGACGAGAGAAGTTGCGCAAAGTCTGAGAGGCACAGCGTTGACGGTCACTCTCACTGCCACAGACTCGGCCTTGCATCAGGTTCATCAAACTGTTTACATAATCATCGGTGATTTGCCTAAGCCAGCAGCCTACACCGTTGCAATGAGCTATTTCATCAACACTCCCCCAGCAAATGGAATTTTTGCATCATTTTACGACGATGTCAGAGTGAAAATATTAAAGTACTTATCTCATTTAAGCACTGTTTCGTCGCTTGAGTTTATAGAAGTGTCTCAACAAGTTTCGTCTGGCATGAGGCTAGCAGCAAAATGGAGCAGTTGTGGAATGCTGCGCGATAAATGTAACGCTGACCAAAAAGATTCAATTTCATCGTTCTTACTAAGTAATGGAGCCGTCAATCAAACCTTCAAATCGGCCTTACTGCCAAATATGGAAATTGCTTCTGTAAACGTGTCATGGAGTCCTGTTTGCAAGGACAATCTAACACCACCAGTCGTCCAAAATCCACTGCCAGTTATAAACATTGGATACTGCGGTTACAAATTCTTTCAAATCCCTGCCAATACGTTTGAAGACAATATTGATGGAGATACATGGAACCTCACCCTCAGCATCCTGAACACAACCAACCAGCTTGTGAATGAGAACTGGTTCTACTTTGATAAGGTACGTCGAGGTATTTGGATTGTCCTGTCTGACGATGCCTTATCTAGCACAACGCTTCCCAAAATCTTGACATACAAGTTGAAAGCGACAACGAAACGTGGCCTTTCAATAAGCGACCAACTTCGATTCAGAATTAGCCAACGTCGCCCGAATGCCAGCTTCAGCATCAGGTTAAGCTTCAATTGGCTGGCTAGTAGCCCAGAGAACAATAATGTAATCGTTGCCAGTGTAATGGAGAGGTTTGCCTCCTACCTTGGAGGTGTACCCAACGACTTACATGTGACAACAGTGAGCCATATACGCACTGATTCCGGGCTATCTATGGAATTGAATATTGCAAACTGCACAACACCCTATGATTCCTGTAATGAAGCAGCTCTGAAGTTGGTCCGAAAAAGAATCTATGATAACTCTGGGTCCACCCCAACGTTAAGGAACGCTTTAGGTGCCAATGTTTTCGTCACAAATGCTCAGGTGACTGTTCAAGGAGCGTGTAACAGGAACAACACTCCACCGTTTGTTAAAACCCCATTGACCAGAATAACCGTACACAGTTGCTCCGATTTCAATTACACTATCCCACCATCGACATTTCATGATAACGAACAAGCCAAGCTGCGCTTATCAGTAACAGAAATCAACGGAAAACCTATTAATGGGGCCTACCAATGGGTGAACATTGATACCGCAACAAACACTCTGTATGGAATCGTAACAGATTCTGTTATAGCAAACAAGCCTGCTAATGGTTATAACCTTACAATCAAAGCTACTGACAATGATATGCTGTCTGCAGTATCTCATCTGATAGTCCAAATTATTGATGGAATGCCTCAGAAATTTTATCAGTTCACAATAAGCTTAATGTCAAAAGGGAAAGTAAGTTCTAATCTTTTGACAGATATATATAGTGTTAGACTCTTGAACAGCTACTTTTCTACTCGCTTTGCCAATCAAATGGCATCTTCTATAGTATCAGGTACCGTTACATCCACGTACAGCATCTGTTCATTGCCAAATCGATGCGACGAGAACCTTGCCTCAGCATACTTCAATCGAATTCTTGCTTCTCAGGACACAGTATCATCAGAGCTTAAAAGCCATTTTTCAAGCTACTTTTCTATTACATCAGTATCGCTGTATAGAAACCCTTTATGCAGAACCGAGGTGAGTCCTCCTAGGCCTTCAAAGCCGGTCTGGTTTATAGCCGGATCATATTGTGGAGGGTTCCGTGTGCAAGTTCCACCGGACTTGTTTTCAGATAAGGAAGACGGTGGAACTCAAAATCTCGACCTTCAACTCTACTTAAACCACAGAGATCCGGTTCCAGCAAGCTTCTGGGTACAGTTAAGCAAGAAATCGCAGGAACTTTACGGATATCCTTCCAGAGAAACAATGCTGTCCTACACAAATTCGACTCAAATAAAGCTTGTAGCAAAAGATTCTTCTGGACAAGAGGGATCAGTGAGAATCTTATTCTCGTTCGCATCATTTTCAGAACCCAAAGTGACTTACAAATTTTCATATCGCGCTGTGAACAGCCTCAAATCTGTCGACAATGTTATGCTAATTTCCTCTAAAATCGAATCATTTGTAAGAAAAAAATTACAGTTTAGTTTTGGTTTAATGAAACACGCTGATGCCGCAAATGGAGTTTATAATCTTGAATTTGCAAATTGCTCTGCATCGTACAACCAATGTGATATAGGAGCTTTAAATATGGTTAAAGATCTTTTGATGACAAGTAAGGGTCTTCCAAGGGCTACCTTTAAGGCTGCGATTGAACCATTTACATTAGATCAAAGTAGCGTGATGGTAGAGAACACGTGTATATCAAACAGATTTCCTGTAGCCGTAAAGAGTTTAGAGATTAATGTTTCATTGTGTCAGAAACTTGACTTCAAGATTCCGATGGAGACTTTCTATGACCCGGAAGACGGTAATACCAGAAACCTGGAGCTTTCATTTACAAAAGAAGCGAATGTAGCTATTGATAAAGAAAGCTGGATTCAGTTTGATAAGGATAAGCAGATAGTATACGGATATCCTAGGTTGCCAGAAATCAAAGTGCAGGATAACAATAGGTCATACTGGCTCTCTGCAAAAGACAAAGAAGGCAAAACTGCAATGACGCGTTTGAAAGTTAAACTTATAGGCAGCATTCCTCAAACAACTTTCAAAATGACAGTAAGAGGAGCAACCAGCATGAACTCAAACCTGTCGTTTATTGACCAAGAGATAAGGCTAATTAACAAAATAGGATCCTTTTTTAATGATCATTCCCTCAGTAATTTGTTTTACAATCGCAACGGTAATCAAGTTGAGTTTTCTTGGAGTTTTTGCAATATTAGGCGTGACACATGTGACTGCTCGAAGATCCAAGAAATCCGAAAGAAACTGCAGAGTTTGGAAGACTTCAAACGGTTCATGCAGCCGGAGATCAGAATACAGGGAAATGTGGAGGAGAAAATGCTAGGCATGTGCGCAAGACAACTAAATCCTGGAGTAAAAGATGATTACAACGAGCTACAAGTACAACCTGGGCAGTTCTTTTACAGAAATTATGGCAATGGCTCCATAACAAACTCTACGACTTATATGGCAAACAGAAATATCGTTACACCAGGAGACCCCAACTGGGTAAAAAAACGGGAAGGAAAAATCTGTGGGCTGCTTAGTCTTTCTGAAGCCACTGTAAAGCAAAATTTGCAAGTAAAAATGATTGTTTACAAGTCACAGGTGCGTGATAAATGCGGCAAAGAAGCAAGAGATACATTCAATCTGACAATAAAACAGTACATACCAACACTGTCGTATATGGTGACTGTGTTTCTAAGTGAGAATATAGGAAACAACTGCACAAAACTGAGCAATTTTGCTAGAAAGATTTCATCATATACACGGTATCCAAAGACAGAGATTTTTATATACAGGCATGCAGTGTACAATGTATCCAGCAATGCATCGATGGTTGTTTGGGGGCTTCGAAATATCACCGAAAGAAACTGCACAAACGGGACAGTGGCAGAAATCAAGAGATCTGTTCTGCTCGTTAATGGCAGTGTAAACCCAGTGTTTGTTGAACACATGAAGCCTGAATTTGAGGTAAAATTTCACTTTTCACTTTCAACTTCATAATAAATTCTTTCAATATGGATGTCGTCAGTTGTATTGTGTTCTCCATAACTGTTGTTATTTAGCTAAAGCTGAAAAAATCTGTTTAAGGAAACTTTTGTGTCTAAATCCTGCTGTTTAATTAATTTGAAAGGTTGGAGTATATTCATTAAAACAGTATTTAGCGATTCCAAAAAACTTGTGTTGCTTTTTGAAGACAAATTTTTTTCTCCCGAGAGTCACATATTGAAAGTCCTTTACTGTCATTAGATGTTTTGGAGCATATAGTTGAAGACCAATGAGAAGAAAGTATAAAAAACCGAAACCTTTAGTGTTACAATTTATGTTAAGTATTTGTCATAAGGCAATATTGTCATGCTAGTGTATCGGAGTCATGTAATTAGCAGCATCAAATATAATTTTGTTATAAATAAAGTTTTGCCTTTGTTTGGACAGGTTCTCAACGTAACAGATGAAAAATCAGGAGTATGCATCCCGGCATTCGTTGCGTTGCCAATCACTTCCGACATTGGTTTTTCTTGGTGGATTGTTGTCATTATGATCATCATAATTCTGCTTCTTTTCTTCTTGTGGTTGATTTGGATCTGCATACCGCGGTGTTGCTGGAAAAGTTGTTTCTCCAACCTTGGTTGCTGCAACAGCTGCTGTGCACCAGGTGGGAAATACGGATCTTTGGAGGACCCGGTTGATAAAGGTAAGGAAGTTGATCTGGCATATAAATGCAAAGAAGCTTTCGACGTTAATTCATAGTCATTTATCTTTTGAATATTTACTGATGTTGTTCTTAAAATATCATACGTAGTCGTACTTGAGCTTTCATATACCTAACTGTCGTTTTTGGGCTTATGAGAGATGCCATGAACTGAAAAAATTAAGCTGGCGACCCTTTTGACGTTTAGCTGGCCCTTTGAATTGTTATCAATTACCATCCGAATCTAAAGACTGGCCCTTTCCTATGTCGTGGCCACCACCTTAAATATGCGATCTTTATTATTCCAATTCTTGTATCCTTAGGGGTTCTTGCACTGCCAAGAAAAGACGAATTGGACAACGAATTTTACAGTGGTGCCATAGCGCAACCAGAAGATGCAGCCGATAAGGATACAAATCCCATTCTAATGCCAGATGATGAAACTATGAGTGCTCCACAAGAAATAGCTCCAGTAGAAAGCTCGCCTGGATTTCCTGAGGATTTTTTCCAAGAGTCTGATCCGTCAATTGAAATTGAAGAAGAAATTCAGCAATATATTCTTCCTATGGAACAATCGGCACCAATGTTACTCGCAGATCTTCCGCCAGAAAATGACCAGCTCTCGATGCAAAATACTCAACCGCAAGCTGTTCTTCCTCCACTTTATCGTCGAACCAGTTTTCATGAAATGCCACAAATGACAGATTTTTCTGTTGAAGAAGATAATCCTTCTCACGCTGATAACGTCTCGAATACACTACCAGGCGAGCCTGGTAGTCAGACATTAGAGGGGAATGCTAATCCTGGCGAGGTTAATGGTGCATTTGACGACGAATACGTGGACAATGAAAGTCAAGAAAAGGCAGAGATGTATAGCGCAGTACGGGAAGATCAGCGAAGGCTTCCACAGCCGAATATACAATACAGTGAGCCAGAAATGAATTCAGTTAGCATCCAGCAATCAATAACAGATCACAATTGGACATCAAGAGAAAATAGCAGTAATCAAAGGAGTTCCTTTGCGTCGTCAGTGGATCACTACAGGCACGATGCCATCAATACACAGGAAGCCGACGGCCCTAGGTTTGGCATCATCGATCAAATTGACGTTGTATCGCCGAGACGGAGATCTTTGGAGCAGACAAGAAGAGCTAGTTTCGATGATTATGTAGGGTACGATGAAGCTAAAAGAAAGAACAGGGAAAGAACGCGTCGTCGCTCGTTATCTTACGTCATCGACCATGAACCCCACGATTATTATCCAGCATTGAGACGTGCTTCTTTATCAAGCAGAAGTATGAGTGAAAGCAATCTCAACAGTCAAAGGGTATGAGCAATGTTATTATGACGTCATTTTCTTTCAAACTGTCAGCCAAACTTCTATTCAACCATTTTCATTTTTGATATCCTTTATGCTTTAGAAGATTGTGACAACTCAGGTATTGCTATTTGCATAAACTCGTAAAGGTGGCGTTCTGATGACACGCCATAACTCTTACTCCATTAGCAAAAATTATTTCCAAGATCTGCTTGTGACGCAAACGCAATGCATTCAGGTGTACTTACCAATGTTGTATATACACCTGGTTGTTGTTACTGTGGTTAATATAATACACCTTGTCATTTCTACAGTTTTTGTCATTTCTACAGTTGCTTGATACTCATGTACTCTGAAATACTGAAGCCTATTCTGGGCCTTTTTCTCGACAAAAATTCCTTCTTAGTGCAAATGCTTTGGTTTAAACATGAAAACTGGAAAGGCCATGTAGTTGCACATTCTATAGCTAGGCTTTGAGGACAATACTCACATGGGGAAAATTGCAGTTATATCAGCCATAAAGGCTATCATTGCCGTGATTTTAATAAATTGTAAATGTTTAAATACGTGATAGCCAGTTTAACAAAATGTACCAAATAAGCAAGTAGCAAGGTAAAATAGGGACATGTTGCAAGCAAGAAACTCAGTCGTTTTTACAGCATTGGTTTAACAGCGAAAACGTCTAAGGGGTTTTATATACTTTGCATTCTCGTAGGCACGTCCAGGAAGACGGATATCACTTGTCAAAATAACAGATGACCAAGAACCTCAAAGGAGAGGGGTTGGTAGGAAAAGATTATCAAGATCTTACTTCTCAAATGAACAAGGCGGTCAGAGCCGTCGAAGTTCGGCTGTCTCAGAATCATATGGGTGAGTAGCAGTAGCAGCTATAACGGGGTGGGGGGGGGGGGTTGGTGCGAGGGAGGCGAATCATTTGCAATACTCATTATCTATTTGAGCTTCTCAGTTTGTTATCATTTCAGAGGCGGATCCAGAGTGAGTTCCTTGGTGCACAGAACTCAGTCAGTTTTCCAACATACAGCTAAAAATAGTGTTGCCTGAAACAAGTAATATTTAAATTAAAAAATTGAAACCTAAAAATTCTAAGTTTTATCACAGTCTCTTCAAAATCTTAAAATTTCCAGTTCCTTCTCTGTCGTGATTTGGAAACGATTTTCCAGACGCTGTGGAGGACAACAGCAGTCAATCCTAGAACTCGGAAATAAACGTTTTGTGCCTCGGAAGTGAATGAATTGAAACAATAAACTTTCTGTTTGGAACACGTATGGAACTCAGTCAAAACAGCATCTGGAACTCGGAAATGATACCATATTTGTAAGAGAGCTGTACAATGGCCCGTAGTTGATTGGCTACCTATTGTTTCTGTTCTATTGTGGAACTGCAAAACATCGAATTCGAAATGGCGACTGCAGATGTCATATACTCACGACCATCGCAGCATTCTAGCAGATTATTAAGCATTTGAGATAAAACCAGAGATATCGTTAATTTTCCAGAAGTGTTAACTGCCTTTGCTTTAAATTGCAGTCTTTGATGGCACGGAAAACCTATGCTCAGACGGAACACCATATTTTGATGAATATGCTGGTGTCTATGGAGGCAAAACAACAAATTGCGAGCAAAACAAAAGGGAAAAACTTTGCTGTGGCATCCAAAACAAACAAAGGGTATTAAGAAAGGGAGGGGGTTGAAAAATTTTCACAGAGGCACTGTTTTTTGTCGGAAAGAAATCCAGAATCTAGATTTAATGAGTAGATAGTACCTACTCCCCCCTCAATGGTACCAAAATGCATAAAGAAGAATAATAATGTGGTCTTATGCACAATGATCAATGCATTATCTGAAAGTCTCTAGCCTTGGCCTGCAACTCAGTCAGGTTTTGTGCTGGATCCGCCCCTGCATCTCCCAATAAGTATTTCGCTTTGAAGTGTCTTAAGCTTAGATATTACGCAAGCTAAGTTCACTTGCATTTTCTGCCTGCAAAACGCATCTCTCGAATTATGCATTCCTTCTAGTATACCTGATCTGTTATCTTGTAGTGGTGACCCGTCGACAAGTTCGATTGCAAGACGAGTCTCAATCGAACGGTCATTCATAGACCCAGGCGACATTGCTTTTAGGCCCAATCTTGAAGTACAGAATGAGCAAAGGGATTTCAGGAGAGAAAGAAGAAGCAGCGAATTTAGCAACAGAATGTTTGCTGTAAGTAGTGACCCTGCCTCACAGTTTTCATTCAGCGAGAGTTTCGGTGACTCAGATTCTGGAATTTCTGAATACGTTTTGATGAACGAAATGGAAGAAGCGCTCCCGCGTGGTAGGCGAAGATCTCGGAGAGTTAGTCAAGATGGCCGAAGACCAAAACAATACAGGTCCGTGTCTTCATCGAGAACGCAGCATGATGAATATGAGATGAAGCCCCGACGAGTTTCCCGCGCATATATCAACGAGATGTTTATCGGTGATTCGAATGCCTAGTGCAGGCAACTGACTTCATTTTTCTTTAAGCAAAACAAATGAATTACTGCGTAGATTGGGATGGTTGTGAACCAAGTTTGCTATGTTCTCAAGTTATAATCAATTTGTTTCACACTTGGAGTATTTTTCTTAAATATATTTAAAAAATTATATATCATTATATAGGTGGTTAATTATAGCACCTTATTATAGACTTTGCATTTGTTAATAAAGATTGTTTTACTTTTTTTTAACACTGATTTTTTTAAACCTTCCACGATATGATTTATGTCATTGCAAATATCTTTTATGAGCTTGTTATTTTATTGATATGTCACGGCAAAACCAAATACCTTTTCTTGCTTTTAGTCTTTTGTGATTATTGCAAATCTTTTTATGATTTGTATATTTACTCCGCCTCAATGTAGCTTTGACAAGCTTCGACAATGTGGCCCAAAAAATCCGAGTTTCGTAACTTTAGAGAGAGGTTTTCAAACAGCACCTAATCCTTTAAATAAATATCTTTCGAAAAATTCCCATCAGTTGCTTGATATTTCAAAAATTCCCATCAGTTGTCAAATGTAAAAACTAAAATATTATCCTTAAATCACCCTGCCTTAAAATTGCTCAAGCCATGCTTAACAGTACTGATATTATGTAGATAAGTAAAAGATAAAAATAAATTTCCACTGGATTTCAGAATGTTATCCTGGTTAAAGTAAGAGATTTTTTTCATTTTTAAAATCATCTCTAGCCTCGATTTATCTTATCATGTTTGATGTCAATGGTTTTCTCTTTGAACCCAATTCATTTTCTTTCGAGCTTGCCTCTGTTACCCTGACTACTTGCTCTCATACATCACAATGAGAAAGTGATTATATCAACATCTCAATATTTCTACCTTGTATGACATAAAGACGTGGCAAGAATTACATTGAAAATTGTTTCACTCATATTTCACTAACAGCTTAACCATGTAAAATAACTCCTTGCAATCACCCCCTCCCCCCTTGTCCAACAGCCCACGATTTTATTTCTTATTCATCAAATTTTTTGACATATTGCATTATCTGAAATTTTCAGCCAAATGACAGACCACTTGTCAGACTTTATAAGTATGGGTATACAATTTGCATGTAGCTTTCACATTCTAAGTTAAAGGTAGAACGAGCAGTAAATGCAACATCGTTGGCTATTTGACCAGCTTCCTCGATTACATTTGCATTACATACACGTAATTTACATGATAATAAATAAACTTCCCCAAAGAAATTCAAGAAATTCAAACGCATAAGTCCCCGAAAATTATATAGTGAATGTTTGTACGCTTACACCCTTTGCACATTGGATTGAATTTAAAATAAATCTTGCTCTTTGACGATGTTATAGACATTTGAAGAATTTAAAATGATAATCATTGTTTTAGTTTTAAAAATTAAAGTTATATTCATCTGTCAATGTACTATCTCCCACCACATCAAATGCATTTGGAATTATTTCAGTGTCTTCCTCAATGCCAAGTTTCTTAGACAGTCGATACACCTGTTCTATCTTCTTCTCTTTTGCGTCACAGTTGTACAGTCTATTTATCTGAGCAATGTCTCCCTCGCTGAACATCTTGCGCTGCCCAAATCTCAGGCTAGGGAAACGTATGCTGACTAGTGTCTCTTCGCCATTTTTGCTGAAAGCTGAATTTCTGTAGTGCATAATGCTCTAGAATAAAAACAAAGAACTGAATTTTCTTTCTGCTTATCGATGAAAACAAATTTTCCTATACGATCAACACGATCCAACAAGATTGTTCTTCAAAGAAGATATCATTTTATCAATGCTAAACATGACAAAACTGATTACACCTAGGATTCTTTTTTAGGGTGTAGTCATGTGGTAATTTTTTATTATATAATTTTATTGGTTTTATAGCCAATCAGTTACGTTGCAATGCTTGCCTATATTTAAGGTAATTATTGAAAAAATTATACATAACCAATGCTGAAAGAAAGCAGAAATTTCTTCTCAAGGCAGAACATACGTAATTTGAGATATGCAAAGAGAATATGTATGAATTATGACGTCAAAATGGGTGTGACTGATTTATCATATTTATATAAAGGTAGAACATAGCAACATCACAATTTACCCCCACTTGCTAAGACTAGGGAAAACTCATAGCTATATTATTGAAGATTTAGACATCTTTTGTTTTCAAATACTGTGCAGTATGATATCAGAGTAAAAGATTAATCTAAGTCAATGAGCAAAGTTTGTAGCGTTAAGGAAAGTAGCTGGCAAGCTAGGTTAGATTAAGGTGGGTGCTATTGGTGCTGCAGCATTAGGCCCATAATTTAATATGCAAAAAGATGAGAGTTTTCCTGTATCATAGGGTGTTTTCGGGTTACAGCATCAGGCCCAATTTGGGCTTTATTTTTGCTCATTTTTTATTACATTTAAGGTTTTATTAGCTTTTGAAGTAAAAGGAAAGATAAGTAAAACTTGACCAGATGTTACAAAATAAGAAACTCAAGTGCTTACAGCAAAGTTATATGGAACACTGAGATCTGTAATATCGTTGAATTCATACTTCTGGAAGTTGTGTAAATACTCTAAAAAGAAACACTTTTCAGTTAATGCTACAGTACTAAAATCGACACTACAAAATCTTTATTAGACTGCAGAATGGTGGGAATAGGACTAAGATTGGTGGGAATCGAAGATCAGGGACTTGAATAATTGGCTGGAAGGGCGTGTTTAATGAATATCTCAAATTATTCGCGTTTGAACTCAAATCCAAAACAAGAAAACTTAAAGACATATTTGCAAGGTTTTCATACCAAGAAAGCATGAATACCTAGAGGTATCTAGCCAATATCTTGTGCACTTTCTTTACTTATATAAGTGAATTGAAGATAGTTGAAACCTCTTAAGGAATGATGGTTTTGCATTGAATGATAAATGGCGTGAAGAATAACTTGACTCAAATCCGTTGTAATAGAATTTTCTTTCACCCTTTTTTACACATAAGGAATCCATGCTTTTTTTCTAATCCTCCTTCTTAAGTACTTTCTGTGGAATTTTTCCACTTCTTTCAATAATTAAAAAGGCCAGGGGGAGAATAGCTATACTAGTTCCGATGCTTGTGCATTTGAAGTTGGGAAATTTTCACAGGAAAATTTCGTATTTGAAAGGATTTGAAGAGATTAAGAGCTTGCTTTTTCACAACATGTCTAGGTCAGACACTAAAAGACAATTCTTGACGAGTTTTGAAGAGGATCTTTAAGATAAACTCTGTTATATTCGTAATTCTTTTCTAGAATCCTGCTTATATGAATATTTTATGAAGAATTAAGGCAAAAACGGGAAATTATTGAAGCCACGGATGCTACTCTGAGGAATTCAGAAAAAAATGAGCTTCAAGATATCTTCTTGCTGATTGATTGAAAAATTGTTTCTAGAATCTAGCAAAGAAAGGAAGCTGGCTAGAGTTGAAAAAGCTGTTACGTCAACAATATAAATATTCTAGTTTAAAACATCACCTCAACAATTTTTTGCAAAAATTAGGGCCCCACTTAATGGAAAGACAAAATGAAATGGGAAACCAGTATATTGGTACCAGTTTAATAAGTTCGATTAAAAAATTACGATTTACGTGACTTTATATTCTATTTTCGCAGACTGTTAACAACAAAAGAAATTGTAAATATATTTTGCCAAAGTTGGCCAGAAAATGGAATTGCTCTTGTGAAAGAAGAGTAAATCGCAAGTTTAGATTATCACAAATGAACCATTATTTCTAAAGAGCTAAATTTTGTTCATTAAAGCATTGTGTGCAAAATGGGTTGGGTAAATAGCACCTGCAAACTTAAGCAATGATAAAATTGACATGAGAATAAGGAAGTTCTTAAATTGTTTTTGTTATTGTAATAGGCCGTAAGTGGATAAAAAGTCATCTGGTTTCAATTAGTGCTAGGGTGTGGTGATTAAAATTTGATTAAAAGACAGTGGTAGCAAATTGAATTAGATTTCAGTTTTAGCATAAGCTGAAAGTCTTTAACAAAGATGTTTTAAAAAGGTGAATTTCAGTATGTTTCATGACATCCAAAAGAGCTTTTGCAATTTAAAATATCACTTTTGCCAATAAAAACCGTAATACTTTAATCCACAATACTAAGGTTGTATGCTGGAATTTATACGGTATGGAGAAAATATATCATTAAATTATTATAACATTTTAGTATTATAGCATTATAGTATGACGACAACATAGTATTATAGTAATCCAGTCGCATGGTATTAAAGTGATATATAGTAACGTAGTATTATAGTCTTATAGTGACATAGTATTATAATGTTTTAGTAATATAGTATTATCGTTTTATGATATCATGGTATTATAGTATAAAGTATTTTAGTATTATTATAGTAAATAGGTACTATAAGCCTTTTGCTAAAGGCTTACAGTCTAAGCAGCCTTCAATGCTCATAAGAACAAGCTCATCTTAACTTTAAGTGCCGTTCGTGTCAGCTACAATAAAGGCATACTAATGCCTTATTACCTTTAGATAGCTTTCATTAACGGTAAGACATCTTTTAATGTCCATTCAGACACCTTAATATCATCTTGGCATTCATCAAGCTTTTAATTTCATAAGTTCAAAATCTAAAAGCTCTGCGTGATTTTTGGATATTGGCAAAAGAAATTCCACGCATACAGTGAAGTAAATATTGTATGTTGCTAGTTTTATTGCGATATCTAGCCTTTCAATTCCATTAGTATTATCAGCAATGTGATGCGGTGCACTACAGAGAGGTTTGATGTTCTTGTAATATTTTTGTAATAATCTAGTTCACTTCGTGTTTACCTGTTGAAATATTAACTATAGGGTATCATTTCGGCTAACCTCTTAAGGAAGACTATCAACCTCCCTTTACTCATTTAAACAACAACACCAGATCTTAAAATGTGAAAATTTGAATCTATGATGAATTCTAGGCTCTTAAGCCAAAGCTGAAATAAAAAAATCGACATGAAAATATTTCAACAAGTTTCAGCACAAGGCTTCTTTATTGAAGTGATTTTTGTGGTTTTCGTTTTTGTATTGTTAACTTTTTGTATAGTCAGCCCTATCGTCACATAATTTATGCTAACCCCTACAAAGAACTCGAGCTTTGCTCCATATAAAAAGATAATCTTGAAAATATAGGATATATTTCTTACTTGGATCCACGTTGTCCATGATGACGTTAACATGATTGTCTCTATCCGGCCTGCTTTGCTCGTGTACCACACCAAGGGCGTGCATCATCTCATGCAATTCTGTTCCAAGTCGGTAGCAGCCGGGACCAAGCGTGATGTTTTGCTGCCCACCAATTCTTCCTACACTTGAGCTGCATCTAATTGCAGAAAAATCAATGATTAAAAAGCAAATTGTCTACTTGCAGGTGTACCGTGGGAAATATAGATAATTTTGTGTTTTTTTTGTGAAGCCTAGGAGAGAAAGTTGTTTAGTCACATAGTGGACCTAACATGTTATTGGACAACATTAGCTTTTGTCCTGCTTCTCTGTCACGATAGATCTACGTTCACTCGGTGTTAGAATGGGATAAAAACAACAAGAAATTACCATAAAACGCTTAAAAGCCCAACTTCTTGCATACATTCATGCTGCTTTATACATTTGTGCTTTGACACATTTTTGAAAACTTTGAGGTGGCAACTCAAGGCTAACCGAGTGCTTTACAATTGATTTGAAGCTCCAAACGAGAAAACCCCATTATCAGCAAGATTCTCCAATATTTAGAAAGTTGCTCTAAGATATTTTCTCTAATTGCACAAAAAAGCATGACTTGAAGAAGAAACAAAATAAAAGGTGTATTTGTCTTACACATGTCTCTTGGACCTGAACAGAACAAAATCCTTTTGATTTGTACGGCGTACGAAACGAATGCATGTAAATTTGTGATACTCTCTCATTGCTCTTCCTATACTTGACAAAATAATATTTGCTGCAAAAAACAATATGATTGTACTTGAGAATCTAATAGGGTTGCTAAAACTAAAAGCTAATTGAAGGAAGAGATTTGTGCCTCTGGAAGGCCAGTATGCCTTATTCAGTACGGGAAAGGTAAACTAGGAAACGAACAGTAGCTTTTCTGTCAAAACCTTAAGTTTTGCCTGAAATCTCTCAAAGTTTTAGTTATTGAGTCAGCAGTTCAAAATATACCTCACTATATCAATAAAGTACAAAGCAAATGGTTTATGTTTTATCAAAATGGAACAGAAGAATTTGAGAAAAGAATTCATCTTATAAGCATCAACGGGATTTACTTCATCAATGTTGATCGTGAAGCAAACAAACTTGCTTAATCCCACTGAACATTGTATAGTAATGATTCAATATATCTTAAAGATCAGCATTTACGTATCACATCAATTTGATATCAATTCGTACTATCAAAAAAGGAGAATAAGTGAGGATATTTTTTTTGAGTTAGAAATAGAGAATTAGACATAGAAAATGAATTACGCAGGCTTGAGTCCAGCTCATATGGAACGATTCCACCAGGCCATTTGTGATCAGCTTCCACTAACGCACTGCGTTTTGAGTATTTGTTTAAAACTGCCCTTCTCAGAAGGGGGCTCATCACAATGTCACCCTCAAATATCTCTAAAATAAACCAGCACACATATTTGAGCATTCTTAACCTTGACAACTCAATATAAATCAATTCCAAAAGCTAAAAGTACCAAAAATTTGCTAGAATTTACTTTCTAGAAGACGACTCAGAAATAAACAACCTAAGAGTCTTATTTATGTCTCCCAAAATTTACTATTTGTGCATTGCTTCAAAAAATGAAGCACCCAGGGCCGCCTGGGCCGCAGAGGCAACCAATACATGTGGGCTCTTATAATGAATATAGATTCCAGGCAGTGGTGTAGTGCTATCAAAATAACAAGGGGGGCTCTTGCACAAAATGCTGCAGAAAACAATAGCAAAAGTAGAAATTTGCCAATTTTCGGCATTAACAAGGGGGGCTCAGCCCCCTAGCCCCCTAGCCCCCTAGCTCTACACCCCTGATTCCAGGATATGATAAGTTGATATATACATTCCATAGTTACGTGCCCCAGATTGAGCCTGGACCCTGGGACACTTGCTCCGGCTCCCCTGTCGGCGGTCCTAAAAGCATCTACCTACAAAATTACGAACATGGTATTGACCGCAGACATAACTGCGTTATTGACGTTTTTCTTGTGATGATTTACTTGAAAATTACCAAGAAAGGATAAAACCACCAAAACAACTGGTGTACATCAATAAAAAGCGCCACGTGTTACCGAAACAGCTGATCATACAGACTAGATCTGCCTTCTCGTTGTATTGGTAGTCGCAAATGAGTTCAATTCAGAACACAAATAAATGCTTTATATAGACGTTTTACGACGCAAAAGAAACAATACCTCCATTTTTCGGTAATGTCAACTCTAAGTGCTTTCTTTGGATCCATTTTTTCACGACCTTAAAAGCGTCTGTAAAGTAAGAAGTTTGGCATTAGTAAGAGATCACGACTTGAGGAACTCTGTCTTTTTAGCCTTTATCAAGAAGGTATATGGAAAACGAAATTCTAGAGGTTAAATCTACGCAATATACGATACGAAAAAAATACACGAAATATTAGAAACGGCTATGTCTTAGGAAGGAACTCATCTTTCGCAACGAAATCCTGTTGTTTAAAAGAGGGTGAATTAATGAAAAGCAAAAATAAAAGTCGTGAGTTACTGTTTGTTTACCTAGTGCAGACATTTTCAAAGGAACTTGCTTTCTATGATCAAAAACGAATTTAAATTATTTTTATACCGCATTTTACAAGTCTTCATTCAATTTAGATTATACAAATTTGCCTTAAAATGTGTGCTTGTTTTTGGAAACGATAAATTTCAAACCTTTTTGCTTTCAACTGTTTTTAGTCAATCCTCAACAGTACTAAATTTCTCGCTTAAGAAAGTTTGTCAGTGGAAAAATGTTTTTGGAAAATCATAAATGCAGGACAAGATAGAATTCTTTTATCTAAGATTATAATGATGCATTGTGTCTGTTTGTTATATGGTATTTGGGACAAGAGCAAGGCAATTTAGAGGCAATTATTAATTGAAAATACAGACAAACGTCAAGCTAAAAGATGGTGGCGAACTGGTTAAAGAAGCAAAAGATAGAGTAGATTGTTTATGGAAAATGAAAAATTTTTTTCTGAGTAAAGCAATGAGCAACATGGAAAACTAATTTGCCTAAGGAATCAACTGCTGTTCAGTAATTAATAAATATTTTCTGAATGAATGGAAATAAGCATTTTTAAGACCAATTAAGCATTGAAGAAAGAGGGAAATAAATAATAATACATAATAACAATAATTATTTTTTAAAGTTGGCTAGAATATAGCCAGTGCCAATAAATTCCAACTTTTCCCTTTAAACAATTTTTTTAAAATTAAACTATAAAGAACTATTGCAGCGGTTATATCCGGACCCTTTTCAGCCTTTGATTTTAATTTTGAACTCATTTTTGCTTTATGAAGCTTAACTTTTTGTCTGGACGCCGATTCCAAAGAAGACAGTAAAAAATAAGGAAATCAACGAAAGAATGCATTTAGAATGAATGTTCGTTAGTATCTGTGTTTTGTGGGTGATGTTGAAATTGAAGCCGGCTAGAAAAGAAAAACACGGTTAATAATTCATGTAAGCGTTTTTATGTAGAGGCAGAATGGATGGTGGGTTGATATACGATTTGTTTGAAACTCTTGAGTATAGGTCGATTATTAGCAGTTTTCTGCAATACATTTAACTGCACTCAAACGATATGGCACCTGTTATAATTATTTGACTCGGCTCTGTTTCCGTTTAAACCTGCTCGCTAAAAGTCTGATTCACAAGTGTTTAGATTTGATGTCTTCTCTTGACCAGGGGGAGTACTTATTTATGACCTACTTTGACTGTGTATCGTTTTTACTGAAACAGATTCAAACAAATAATAATCACTTATTTTGAAGACTTTTAGTCTTTCACAATTGCATTGAATCTCTCCTGAAAAGCAAGTTCGTTCAAGGACCCTTGCGCCAGGGGGCAGCAGGGGCATTGGCCCCCCTTGCCCTTGCAAAATTGAGCATTTTTCTTCGATTTACTATTGTTTAGCCTTATTTCTTTGCACTTTGCCTCCGTTGTCCTCTTCAAGTACATGCTAATTTGGGTTACTTCTATCTTAACGGGAGTATCTCTTTTGAGGCAATAACAGTGACGGGTTTACTGGGTGCAGAGGCCCATCAGACCACACCCTTTTTTATCACATTATAGTGCTATACACCAGTTTTACGAAAAATATGAACTACCCCTACTCCGTACATTTTGAACAATTTTTGAATAATCATAAGGACCATGTTTGCAAAGAATTAGGGGTTAATTACCCCCTTATAACCCCAAAGACACTTTCGCTGTTTCGAGAAAAGATGCATACATAGTTTTTGATGCTTATTAGCAATCAGTCTCTCCTGCTTCAATTTGCAACTTGAATCTGATTAGAAAACTTCGAGAGTTAGAGAATTAGAAAAGATGGTAGAAAGACTAGCAACAAGTAATGCCGTTGGTTTCTGAATAAACCATCTATCCTACATTGCAAAGTTATGTACCCCTTATTAAACTTGATTCTTAATTAGTGGTTTCACTTACAAACAGATAAGAACAAGTAAAGGGACTGAAACATTCACTAAACAGTAAATATCGAGCAAATAAACAACAGTACAATTGAAATTGTATTAAGAGGACTCTAGGCCTACCGGTTAAAGACCATATTTCTTGATAATCAACCAATTTTCTTACTGTTTCGATCCGCTGATAATTCAAGGCTCATTTTTAATCAACCTATAGATAACGCACCATTATTAAAAGTGCAAATGTTTATCACTAGTTTAAAAACGTATTTTCAAGTACAAGACCAATCTAGGGAACAAAATCTGCTGGATTTTCGCAACCCTGTTGAACCAATTTACAAGCACTGGCAAGAGATTATTGGGTAGAGTCCTAGTATCGTATGGAAGATGGAATTATTGCGGAAGGCACCAGGAGTAAATGGAACTGTTTTTTGGAAGCAAAGGATTTTAATCATTTCAAAGGCTCCTGCCCCCCCCCCCCCCCCCCTTAAAAGCAAAAATATAGTAGCTACGACCCGAAACCTAGGTTAAACTAGAGTTGGATGAGAAAAGTATTGAGGTTTCTAGGTTATTTTATAAAAAGGGGGCTTGAATATTCTAGCGCAAGTGACCTTGAAGCCTTGAAGCAACAACCTTTTTGCTTCTGGGACATTCTGTGATGTTACAACAATGGGTCTTGGCACTACATTGAAATTTCGGGGAATCTTAATGAACATTTACCAAAATTGATCAGAATTCACTTTGTTCAATTTTGTTACCATCTTGCTCTTTATGAAGAGGTCGGTTTGAATGTATTTTCGTTCTAAAACTCCTAATGGTCAGTATTTTTAAAAAAATCTTCATGTTGAAACAAAATAACACAATGTTTTCAAATGGTTTTTACAAATGGGTGATTGGTAAAATCGCTATTAAATTTATTTTCAAGAGAAAGGTTTCAAAAAACATTTCCAGGCATAGCTTTTGCTTTGATGTACTCCTAATGCTCGAAGCGCTGAAGGGAAAAAAGGAATCAAGTATACTTAAGTCACAGCTATATACAGCTTTTAACTTCAGTTTTCCTCAACAGCGCATTCGGCGATATGGTAATTTTTAAGATACTTACTATTTGGGTTATCGATGCATAATTACAAGTAATTACGAGTGGCTTGCAATAGAAAAGCGAACTTAAGGAGACACGAAAGAGCTAAAGGTGAAGAACGCTTAAAGGAAAGCATTAACGCTTAGAAAAAATTCCTTGTTTTAGATAGAAAGTGCACATTTCAAACATGATTAGAAGCTTTGCCTTGAACTTTAAAAAGCATATATGCAAGGATTATGGCTGGATTTAAATTTCATCGCAATTCAATAAAAAATGAGGTAGATTTTTTCAGCATAGCAGCTGGTAATCAAGAGTTTTCGAGCTTCATCAAATGTAAACAGTTTTCTCTGTGATATTTGACTTGAAATTCTCATAAATATAATTATAAACCTTTGCGTACGAAGAGTAGTCGGGGGTGCTGGCCTAGGCATTCTTCATGATCTTATAACTGAGTATAGCAACCGTTTAGATACAGCTTCAGTTATTCACTATTGTCAACCTGTTATGCAAATAAAACACATAGAAAGGCTATAAAGCAGGCTGATGGTTGTCAAGAAGAATCTTCTTACTAAGCACTCCCAAAAGTAAAAAACCATTCGTTTATGCAACATCATTTTGTTCAAGGGAAGGGGGGGTGTCTTTCCCAGACATCTCACATGGCGACAATCCTGGTTATCCTCTAGCTTCAGGCAGCGCGGAGCGTTGAGAAAGGTGAGGGGTCTAAAAAAAGTGGGGGGGGGCTAAAACCTTATAAAAAGAGGCTTTACTGGTAGTTTAGTACTAAATATTGGGCATTTTTGCAAAAAGTGGGGTGCCTGAGCTGCTGCGCGGTGCCCGCGCTAATATATTGCATTTCCAGAGATTTTTAAGTCGTTTTGAATGTGCCTATGCATGAACAAATTTTCTTAAAATTGCTAGTCGAGCCTCTGGCTTTCCTCAAGCCACATCTTTATTTGTTTTATAATGTTTTATGTGTCATGATATGTAACAGGATGGTTTCTGGTCAGCTGTATTTCAACTTTTGAAAGGGTAACCAATGGAAAAATTGGTATGGTCGAGTAGCTTTGCATCCTAAACTGTGCCAATATATTTCATTAATGCTTCTTGTATACACGAAGAACAGGTTTCTTCAATGGCAAAAAGCCTTTTTTACAAATATTTTGTCTTTTAACAATTGAAATTATAATTACAATGTTTGCACTGCAATTTTTAAAGTATCTCTGACCTCTGTAGGTATTTAAGAACACTGAATCACGTACAATACGACTGGAAAATACAACTTTCTCCGAACACTTAAGATCTAACACACAACAGATGTTTGGTCGCTGTTCGCCTAATCTTCAAGTCGGATGTAATGCTGTCTATTGTACACGGTTTCTTTATCTCTTTCCGTATTCAATTAAGGAATCGAGGTCATACTCACCAGACAGCATGAAAAGGAAGAGCAAAGAGGGATTTCTGCTTCAATGCAATGAGACTACTCACTGCATATTGAAGGCTTTTAGATAAAAGTTGCTGAGACAAGGAGATTAGCCAATATTTTCAGTTTCCATTCAGTCGAAACAGCACTTCGTTGAGGTGCAGCTGGCACAAATACGCCTCCGACGAGTCGATAAGCAACTTTTGATTTTCCCAATCACTATTTTACAATCACGACGCATACTTGCCTGAATTTTTTGCTTTCATTTGTTTTTATGATTCAAATCAAAATGAAGCACATTTGAATTATTTTGCAAAATTTTCAAAAGACACTGAGAAAATATTGTTTTGGGAAACAAATTGAAGTGTTATGGAACAAAATTAATTTGCCTCCTTATAAAATTAATTAAAATGTTCGAGGCTATTCTAGGTCTGCTTTTGCATAATACATTTAAAGAATAATTATTTGAATAAGGCATGTCGGAAATAATGTGGTACATAGAAGAAAAGGACCTGAAGAATTTGGAGGCACTAAATATCTTTAAGATGCGGGAAGTTTATTTATCTGTGATGCATTAAGAATACAAAAAATTAGGAATAATTGTGTTGCATGTGGTTGAATTGAGAAGTATCAGATAGCAGCGTGGTTCAAAGAGGTGATAACATCCATGAAGGTAAATATTACTGGCTAAAATGATGTCTGATTGATACATTCCTAGCGAATGGATTTTCTATCACTTTAAAGGACTTTGGATAAACTCAAAACTTTTAAAAACATACAGAGAGGGTAAGAGAGAAAAAGTAAATGTTCTTAATAAGTTATAAAGCCTGCTAGGTGTCTCAGAAACAAGATTAAGTTCGGGTGACATTTTGATTGTTTTTGCCGATAAATCAGGTGCCAAGTACTATATTGCAGTGTTTTCTATGACTGGAGAGAAAATTGATACATTCTCTGGCATGATAAATTTGAAAATTTGTTATTCTGTTAGTCAATGAAATAAGCACCCATTCTTCATTTGAATTCATTGGTCTTTCCGAAATCTTTAATATCAAACCCATGATGTACGAGTCGAGTAAATAGTTTTATTGAGTGTTTGATGAATACGACGATCTACCTCTAATCTCTAATGTAACGGACCATTACGTGGTTTACTAAGGATGAGAGAAAAGCTATATCAAAAAACCGTGAAGACGGGTTTCAAACAATTTGATAATTTTGGTATAGAATAAGAGGTAAAAAATAGTAGGGGATAACAGCAACAACCGTTGTCGATGCTGAAGAAAAAAAACCAAACAAAAGTATAAGAGACAGCCACCAGTTTAACTATTCTTCGCAAAAGTAAATTCTTTGTTTCGCAGTTTGGATTCCTTGGTAACACGGAGCTACAGAGCAACCAGCTTGTAAGGGCATTCATTTTTCTTTCAACCATGAATTATCAAGAACCCGTGCATATGTAAAGTATGGTAGCTACAATTAAAAAGTCTTCGACATTTGCTAAAGGCTTTTAAGCAAGGGTTTAGTATTCTCTGACCTGACAAAGATTTTTACTCTACTGCAATACAGAAAAATCATTTCTTGCAAATAGCGTCTGCCTGTGCCGTATCCCCAAGTTTCCCGTGAGTCATAGGTAGTGAAAATCTGGTCTTGTACTATTGATTGAGATACTAGTACCTAATAGCTTTACGAGCATTTAAAATTCAATTTTAAGAACACTAGACACAGATTTTGGAAGAATTTTTGCAAGTATTGATATCGACTTCAAGCAATAAAAGGATAATTCAAGAAGAGAAATAGAAAACATTTTCCAATATCTAATCGAGCATGGAGATGGTCAGTTTTCATCCCGCCTAAAATACCAGTATTTTGACACAAGCAAAGAGGTGTTGAATGTGTTTTGCTGAGACGTTAGCAATAGAATTGCAATAAAAATCAAACATCCGATAGTTGTAATGTAAAAACAATTTGTGACTGCTATAAATAAGTGATCTTTTGTTATGTATTTGCAAGCAGGTGATCAAAAGTAAAAATTTCAAAATTGAAAAACTTCCTAGCGGTTTGCTAGTTTACTAGTCATTTCATGCGTCACAGAAGGGTGGCTCAAATTTTGATTAGAGGAAAGAAACAAGGGAAATCCCTTTGCCCCTGTCTGTGAGCGTATCTCTAGCGTCGTGTATACGGGATAAGAGCTTTGAGGAGGGTGCATTACTGCTCTTTTAAGATTCATAATATTTCCTAACTTTCTGGCACAATATTTCCTAACTTTCTCCGAATAATAACACGAGAGAGGTATCAGCTGTGATTTCAAAAACGTGCTCAACTAAAATTACAGTTGCAGAACTACATCAAGATAACACAACAGGTACAGTTGAGTAATTGTTTATTAAATCGTGTAATACCTTTGGCTTCCTCGTGGGCTGCTGCAGACGAACGGTGCCTTCGTATACCGATTACAGCACTGCAGATGAGCAAAAGAAACGATAAAATTAACTTCATGTTATTTTAATTACTTGGAAAGAAACATTGACCCTAAATATGATCTTTGCGGTACTCAATATGCTGACCGCATGACAACCTGTTGTTACACACATTAGCTGTATGTTCTTCCGTGGCTGAAGATCTGACAATCAAGACGACAAAATTTCACGCAATGCATGCATGGATCGACGAAAAACAAGTCGGCAGATGCGCCCGGGGGTTTATACAAGCAAAAACGTATTCCACTAACGATGAAGGTTTTAGCAAGTAGGACATCTATTTAAGGGTTGGATGAAATTATTCAAAGCCTTTATTTTCAACTGAACTGCAAAACTCAAATAAATGTTCAATTTCAATCAAGCACACTGAATGAAATTCTTTGTTATGTCTGAAGCCTCAAATTTGACTGCCGCAGCATTTAACATTCACATAGGTATATGCTTTCAAAATATTGCGGTTTTGAGAATTCATTCCCATAGACCAGAAAATCGTGCTTAGACTACCGTAAATCCTCTACGCTCGAATAATCCCCCCTCGCATAAGCCACCACCCAATTAATAATTTTTGCAAATAAGCCCCCCTCTCGAAAAAGCCCCTATGGGGGCTTATTCGAGGGCAGCATAATTACAGAATAATATCTTATTTCAAGAAAGCCCCCAAAGGACAATAGCTATACAGTATAACTTTCTTTGACTGGAGACCAAAAAGCAAAAAATTGACTTTTGCGGTGATAAAACATTAGATCTTCACACAGCACTTTGTAACTCCTTTAATGATATCAGAAATCTTGAATATGCGAAGAAGAATATTGACTGTTAAGCTTCCTTTGCAAAAAAGCCTCTTTGTAATTTGTCAATTTTATTTCATTGAGAAAATTGTCATTTTTATGTCAACCTTTGAAGAAAATACTAAACTTTGAAATAAACCCCCTTGAATAAGTCCCCCATCGAATAAGCTCCCCAAAAAAATTCATTTTTGCAAATAAGCCCCCGGGGGCTTATTCGAGGATTTACGGTATGTGATGTTGGTTTCTATTTGAAAAATGTCTTCTTATATATCTATGGCACTTGAAGATCGGCCAAAGATTTCCACATACACTTGTGAGAGGTATCACTTACCTTTTCATTGAGTATAAGACCTGCGTACCAATTCAGGGGGTGTTCTGGAAAAGTGAAGAAAGATCCAATCAAAAAAAGTATCCTTTTGCCAATACTTGATTGCCAATTAAAATTCTGGCTTAATTTTTTTCATTCAAACGAAAATGCACTGAACTAATATCACAAAAAGAACTTGCGATTGGAAGAAAATATCATTTAGGTGAAATGACTCGTGGATTTCTCTTGCCCAGTTTCTTTTGAATATCCAAGATAGGAACCGAGAACAAGGTACAACAGAGGAAAGTAGAATTCATGAAAAATTCTTTGTACAAGATTCGGTATCAAAATCCAGTTTATTAAACTTAGCTGAGGTTGGTAACATGTAAACTTCTTCTGTTTAAGACAAGCTCTGCAATAAAAACATCGAATCAATATGCTTGTCAACATCTATTTTTTATTAGCTATTTTTTCATACTAACTGGCAAATAAAAGTATGATCATAAGAGGAAACAGTGTATTCGGCTTAACAGCATATAAAACGTCGTCCCTCAAGGATGGTATCTAAGCTTTTGGATTTTCATTTCTTATTTTAGTGGTCGAATAATCTAGTTATTGGTCTAATTATTTGCAAAGGACACCGCCGCTTCTCCAATTCTATTGCCAAAATATCATTTTGACAGTAGTCAGTTCTATCCATGAAGGAATGGTTTTAATGTCTCGGGTATTATTAGATTACTATTTAAAAGCACTAGGAAGGCAGGCTTTCTAATTTCAGCTATTTTCATTCATCCCTCATACTGAAACAAATTAATAAATGAATTTGCCGATAAATCGCGAACAGGTGGAGAGCGTTCATTTCCATTGATCGCGTCGACGAATCAATCCGACGAGGATTCTACGCAATATCTTCTAATTTTTACACGGGGTTTTTTGTCTGTGCATATAGATCCAAGAAAGATATGTCTTTTTAGATTATGTGTTTAGAGCAATGGATGTTCGTTTGGTTTAAGGCGTTGGCTTATCCCCATCATATGCATTTCATATAAAAGATAAATAAAATTTGTTTAAAAAGCGAGGCTTTTGTTCATCGCAGGTAAAGCACTATCTATTGCAGTTAACTGCACGGAGGCATAAAACATGGCAAATTAAAGCTGCTTTATTCAAAGGGGAAGGAGGGCACTGCAACGAAAGAGCACCTGAGGCGCACTCCAGTGGGGGGTTCGGGGGCATACCCTAGACCCCAAAAATCCCGCATTTCTGGAAAATATTGTGTGTAGACGCTTCAATAATGAGTTTAGTGGCAGTCTTTGTAAAAATTGTAGGGTAATCAGAAGTAGGACCTAAGTAACAACAAGCATTACTGCTTTCTAGTGGCTAAATTTAAACAAAGTTTACTGTAACCACTGTACTTTTTCAAAAATCGTTCTCTTTGCGGTTTTCAAAAAACTTCGTTTGAAGAAATTTGTCAATACCTTGAGAGCTGATGGTTTATTCCTGATGTGACGCATATGCGCGCCAATTTAAACCTCTTGGCTCCAATCTCCCGACAATATACGGCTGTTAAGGGGATCTAATTTCCGGGAGGCTTCTCTTCCTTGAACTTTTCTAGTTAGATTGCACTTGCGCTTCTCTGAAATAATGCCGAAGGGTCCGCTAAAAGACTAAAGAGATAAAGTTTATTGTTTGTTAATGTTTCAGGAAATGTTGAGAAACAAAGATGAATGAATATCGTTAGAGATGAATAAAAGACTAAAACCTAGTCCTAAATCTGTAGAAACAAGTTTACCACAAGCATTTTGTCGCTTTAAGGTTCTGAATTAGCAGCATTAAGAATATATTTTACCCCTGTGGTGTTAGAGTATTGCACGTTATATAAACAAATCACGAGAATGTTAGCACTTTGTTCAACGCTGAAAAGCAAATAGTTGTTTAATGAATCTCGCTTCTCATATCATTCAACAAATTTAGCTGCATAACAAATAACAGTGTTGGTTGCTGGATCTTCTGCTTAAGCGACTTAAGCGGTGCTTGGCAAACATAAAGGTGTCAATCAATATATAAATGAAGTAGTCTGGTAATTACATTCATGATTCATCATTATTTGTAATTCAGGTTTCTCGCTGATCAAACGTAAGAATGAGAAAACCTTGGGGCAGATGCTGGAGCTCTTTAAGAGGGTATTTCAAGGGAAAGAGCGATTCTACATTTAATACCTAGGCGTTGGTTACCTAGGCGAAACAAATCTGTTTCCTTCACATTCATACTCTGGCAAGCGCATTATAACTTGAAGTGAATGGAATCTAAGTAAAACATGTCCATGAAGGAAATATAGAAGCCTGACAAGTTGAGGCACACATTTTTATAGGACTAAGCTCAAAGCAGTTTCATAATTCTTTTTGTTGATTTAAGTATTAAATGCTCTTGAAGTTTCTTAAACACCAAGCGCTTAAGAGCTACTTTTCAGAAAACAAAAAAGTAACATAACATAAACCAGATCACTTAGTCAGTCGCTAGGAGATTTCTTTCTATTATTTTTGCCAATGAAACAGAAAATGGGTGTCAGTCGTTTATCAGAAAATGGGTGCCAAAGAATCATTTCAATCCCTTTCTTAATAAAATCGTTTCCTTAGGTTGAGAGTTATCAGCACAATAGTTTCTTAATTTTTTGGCCATATGAGGACACAGTTTCTAAAGTTGGTTCCTTTTTTAAAGAATGTGTAAAACTCAAAGCACTTTTGAAGAAAGCGTTACATTTATAATGGCTACCTATACAAATTCATATTTTTCGAATGTAAAAAAAATAAAAATATTTAATCAGGCTTAAACTTCACCAAAAGCAGTACCCTAGCCATTCTTTGAATTCATTATTTTTAAGAGTAACAGAACTGCAAAAGGCAATCTTATGTTTTGAGTGTGACTTACCTAACCATACTCTACTGACAGCTTTGGACTTTCATCTTCTTTCTATTCTTTAAGAGAATTCACCCACGGTTTCTTTTGAAAATATTTTTAAAATATAATCAAACTAAATATTTTCAAGGCCTCGCAAAAATTACAGTATTTATACAAAAAAGTGTTACTCAGTCTATTCTGGGAAAAATTCTGGAAAAACAGGATGATCGAAAGAAGATCAATTACAATAAGACACTGCTTTACAAAGTACCATTTGATTTACAAAGTTCTATTTCTTACTTCAAATTTTGAAATTTCTAAGAAGCATTCTACTTCTTGAAGTCAACTGTGGTATACATAATGAAGCAGGGCAGGCCAAAATTTTGCTAAAAAAGAGACCGGGACACCTTTTTCTGTCCGAAAGATTATCTTGATGCTAAAAATATGAGAAAAAGTTATTATGGCCAATTTCCCGAGATGCGTCTGAATCCTTTATCTGTATATCCAAGTCTTCTTCTATCCTACAACCAAGAGACTTGTTGCTGGTTCACCCCCCCCCCCCTTGCAGGTGGACACTGACGTCATCGATTCCAACTGCACACTCCCCACACGCGTTTCAAATTGTTATAATTTTAGTGTACTGCATTTAATTGGCTTTTAGCTGCAAATAAAGCACGTATTTTGATTTAAAAAAAAGTTTAAAAAATACTACAAACTTAGAAACAAACAAAGCTATTTACGTATTCCATATGCTCGACCGTTTGCGTCATTCGCAGCTGATGTATGTGCGCAAAAATTCTAGCTGGATTAAAGAAACGTAGGAAAAATTAGAAGATAACCCATATGCTTGCGGTTATTTTGGGAGTAAATCCATTTCTATGTTGAAGCAATTGAACAAGCTTTGAAAGCAGAAATTTTTTGCAGATACCATAAAATAGTGCGCTATATCACCCCCGTGCTGGCGGTGGTGCAAAAAGGAGACTGGGTACATCAAAGGAAAAAGTCAGGAAGGAGAGATACCAGAAGAACGATTTCATAGTGTTCGGTGAAGACAAAAAAGCATATGTAATCTGAAATAAGGGCCGTCTTTCAGTCGTGGAGGATACGGATCTGCTTTGAACGCAAATTACATTCATATAACACTCCATATCTTTGTTTATTAGTCACATAGTTCAACTCTTCGGCTTCTGGTCGAGGAATAATGAACTCGTATTTTTATCTCCGAAAGATAAAGGCAGAGCTACAGTACGGGGGTTCATTCGATTCTTCATGATTTTTGCACTTGCAAATTCCTTTAAAATTTCTAAAATTTCAACTATATTACGATTAATGGAACGAAGATGTAAAACCATACATTGACTTGAATATCTTATGTAAACATTTAGGCTAAAACAACGATCAATTGAAACAGCTACTACCAAAACCAGGAAGAAAATAAGATCCATTTCCCGGGGATAATCTAATTTTTCTCAAAGATGGGGCTATTTCACAGAGACAAGAAAGCAATACAGAAAAAATGAGCAAAGCAAAGATTCAACAAAACTTTGATAATTTATATGGCAGTGAATTAAGCAAAGGAATCGACTTCCAATGAATTGTACCTCATCAGGAAGGTAAATCATGGCAAGAAAAAATTGAACTATCCTCAAATGCAATAACTTTCGAAAATATTACCAAAACTTCAATTTTGATGGTGATAATTGGCTGAGAAAGCCTCTTTTTCTCTGCCACCGATACCGCTGAAAACAATGGAAACACTGCAATAATCGTTAATTATTGTTGTAAATGAGTCTTTTCGATATTGATAACAGCTAAAGTCGCGTTTTTAAGGAGAAAATTTTCTTTCTGCACATTCTAAGTGAATCTTTGGTAATCGCTGCAAAATGCCTGGTTAATAATTCATAAGTTTGTCTAAAATTTGTAGATATTTCCTGCTTCAGTTTAAGATTTACTGCGACTCAAAAACAGGAAGAAATGAGCTTCAGTTGTATATACCACTGTCGTGGTTCTCATTAAATGAAAAATACAAAATCATAAAATTTCAAATACAAAATGTTGTTCTCCAAAGAAATCAGATTTTATTATCTTACAGATTGCGTTTGGTCAAACTATCATCCTTTGCAAATGTACATCCTAAATTGTTTGACCCAATAAATGCCTCACGTGTCAAAGAGCAATAATGACGTATTAGTTTCCAGTTCCCTCTGGAGCTCTTCCATTGCTTCAGTGTTCAGATTTTTTATTCCAAGCCAATCATTCAGAAGCGAGGATGACAGTGGAGCACTCTCGATGGTTGCTAACCTCTCGTTTGACGAGTTGTCGCGGCCTTCAGACCAACTATAAAAGACAAAATAATTCTAGTGACCATTTGCACAATTAATTCAAATCTACATAGAAATTTCGGAAGTCCATTTACTCTGATAACACGATCTTTTACATATAACTTTCTATACGACCCTTTCACAAGTATAAGAAAATTTAACACTATCACAACTTAACGGAATCATTAAGATATTACAGATATCATAGATAACATATTGTGAAAATTGAAAAAATGTTCTGTTGGAACTTGAATGCCCCTTTTTCGTGGCATTCATCTACTACCAGAAGTTGTAAGTGATTGGTTCTTCAGTAGCTGACACTGAATATGATTGGTCAAAATAATCTTTACAACAAATGTTCGATCTAGTAAATAGAGGCTTATAATCTGGAACAACTAGAAAGTTTTTGGCAACGGTAGGTAATTTGTTTTAAAGAGAGCACTTCTAAGAAATGAGGCATTTTTCAAACGTTGGGGTATGCCCTGATGCCCTCAGTTATAAAGCGTTGTCTCTGCAAAAAAGAAAAACTTCTCTACTTGCAGAATGTTATTATCAAAGCTTATCCTCTACAGTATCATAGACAACTTCATCATGATACTTCATGTTAGCTGTCCGAAAAAAGACAGAAATAGACATTTGGATGATGTTTAAAGTTTAAAGGACAGATTCTTCAAGAGGTTTCGTGAGTCAGACTGCTCCAACAGATTGCTTTGATAATAACAACTTATTATTCACTACAGACTGGAGAAACGCTAGATTCTCTCTTTAGAACATATTTGAACTTTCTAGCTGATTTGAAGAAATGAGCCTAGAAATCTGACACACTAACTGTGTCCAAAACCTGCTCCACTGAAGCGGTAAAAAGCCAACCAACGAACTTCAAGCTTTGTCTCTTGGTTCATTATTGTTTATACCGCAGAGGAGGGTGGAGAAGCGGTGGTTAAAATCATCTAAGACTTAAGCACGAAAAACTTACAGACTTATAAGTCTGCTACGATCCAAACCATGTAAACGACTAATTCTACCAAAATATTGTATACTAAAATTATCCCTCGTTGTTAAACAATTCTCTAAGTAAGCTAGCACATCTGTTTATACCCTGGGTACCAAAGCCATTAGAGGACCATAGAGTAGAATGTGGTGAGAACGAGAAGAGTGGAAAGATGTCGTTCTCACCTTTTGTTTGATTTTCTCCCTCTGCTGTCAGACTCGATTTGACCCGAACCCTTAAGGCTCTGGTACCAAAGGTAACTTTCTTTGTTTCTATATCTACATGACTTTCTTTGTTTAATATTCCTATATCTACAATTATTGACCTTTTTCGAGCTTCAACATTTAAAATTCTCCTCAAAGAAGATGCTTATCAAAGTAGACTTTGGTAGATGCGCTTTTACGGGAACAAGGAAGCAAATTTTGTCATACAAAATAAATGCCTCATAGTCTAACAATGGTAACCAAAGTTTCTTTATTTCATGTGAGCAATTGAGAGAAATTCAGATCCAATTATTTCTAGAAAAAAAACTAAAGCAGCGTTACGGACTAATGGCCTTATCATCAAGATTTTTTACTTTCTTCTAAAAAGAAGTGTCTTTTCTAAAAATAAAATGAGATGTCAGACGATAAAATCAGCTAAGTAAATAAACCTGCAAAGGCCAGCGGATCTTCATTCATAGCGACTCTATTTCTGGTAGACTGTGATCACTTGTTGAGATATCTCATATTCTGTTCTATCCCGGGGGTTTTAACCCAAAAATGACACAAGCCCTATTTTCCTTGACATGGAAGAGGATGTGGGGAGTATTTTTTTGAATAAAGATTCGATAAAATCAAGTCAGCGTTTGGACTTTGATTCAGAAATAGGCCATCTCGGAATTCGCAACGCCATGATAGAATTATAATGTTCTTTAACAAATTCCAATCTCACAGGTGGGGAAAACCAGCGAAAAATTCATGGTGAGTAGAGGCAGCCTATTATTCTTTGGCCGTGAAACCCCTTTAGAATAGAGAAAAATACTTTTAGAATGAAAGTCTGGAAAAAATGCATGTATGTGAAAGACCATGGAGAGTTAGGGTATAGTGTTTATGTACAAAGAAGGTTGCAACAAAGCTTTGCGTGTGCAAAGTTAGTCATAAGTCTCAATTATCAGACAAGAATCTAATGGTAGTTTCAAATAAGCGATATCGTCACTGGATAGATTTGGTGATGGCCACTGGCCGTTTTTTATAAAGATCGGATACCTTTCAGAAGTCTTTCCGATACCTCTTTGTAAAACAAACTGGTGGTAGATAAAATTGCAGCGATACCATATCATTATTTGATTTTAGGCCGCCTTTGTGTATAAGCCGCTCGCGAATATAAGCCGCCTATACAGTAGCCAAACGTGCCAAAAAGTTATTATATACCGCGGCTTGTAGCTGAATATGACTCAAAATATTGTGCGCTTTTTAGTTTAATGGTCTATGATCTGAGGAAGGTTAGAAACCAATATCTTCAACAACGTAGAATGCGGGAGCCATAAAATTGCTGAATGACACATTTTGATACTGCTGGGCAATACTGTAAAGGCTTTGAATAACACGTAAAAACGTAAAGAAACTTACAATTCTTGTGGATTAGTTTGAAGAAATAACTCCTCAAGGTCCAATCCCAAGCCATAGCCATAAGCACCACTTTTGGGAGTCCTCGGAGTAAGCAGTGTAGTTAATAACACATCTCTAGTCGAGGCTTTGTCTGTCTTTCCATCATTGGTACCCTCATTTCCATTGTAATCGTTATCTGTAATCATTGAAAACGAGATTGATGGAATCTCAAGATCCGGTGAAGCATGTTGATACGAGACATTCGTTGGACTTGATGAAGTTATAGGCAGAAAACCAGGCTTACAAGTGTTGGTTTCGCCAGTACTCGCAAACGACGTTTCGACAGAGGCACATATACTACGACTTTCGTTCTCAGCTTCCAACTGACGAACAAGTTCGACTATACTTCGCTCTTGAGGATCAAGCTTTCGAAGTTCAGCGCTTAATCTCTCAGCTACCTCTTCAGAGTTAGCTTTTCGTAACGGTTTCCGTCCTATTTGCGTTTCTTTTCCACTAGTATTTGATTTACTATTTTCAACGATTATGACTTCATCGGTTTTTTCCTTTATAGAATTCAAAGCATTATCACTTTTTAAGAAACTAGAAGGGCTACTCAAGTTTGCTTCGAACGACTGTAAGGTGTCCGGTGTGACAGCTTTCACTTTTCCGTCCGGTGTCACGACGCAAATGGCGGACGGTGGCCGTTCTACTTCCTTGTTTTCAGTCGAAACTTTCACACTGTGATCTGGTGCGACGGGTTGAACAGATACACTGTTGTAAGTAGAGGTAAAAACAGTCGAAGGGCTCCTACTGTTGCTGTTTTGGCTAATGCTGGTTCCACAAGCAATCGACGATATCGTGTGCACTGGAAGTACCTGCCTTGGAGGCTGAGACATAATACTGAATGAAGGGGTAAGATAGGTGACTGAGGATGAAATTGTTTTTGGGGCAAGCGGTTTTATTCTCGAATGTTGTGAAATGCTATTCTGAGACGACATCACCTGCGCAGTGGGTTTTGCCGCAATGCTTACAATTTTCTGTGGCGTTGCTTGATTCGCTACCAACAGCGGATTTGCTCCAACGGCAATGGGCGCACCTACATTAACAGCTGGGGCCATAATGAGGCTCTGCTGGGTTTGATTGACAGAAACCGGGTTTTGAATTCGAGGCAGAAGAAATATTTGTCCCTTTGAATTTGGTTTTAACGGTCCTTTGATTTGATAACAAGGAATCGCGCCCATTGGTATGAGAACTGTCTCTTGCGCTGTAAAAACAAAATAGGACAACCATAATATAGACTGTGCACAGGACGCTTTAACAAATGAAAATAGAAGCATCTGAATTGCTGGCAAAAACAGAACTACTACTTCTAAACCACATTTGAAAATTTAACGTGTCCAGAACATAAGCTGTTTACATTCATTTCCCCTATCCCCTTTCACCGGGCCTTGCTTTACTGTGAAAAACTTTCAATATAACAGTATGAAATATGGATGCAATAATTGTTTTGTTCTTATCTATAACAGATACTTGATCACTTACGTAAACAAAGTTATTCATATTCACAAAAGAAAGCTAAGCTTTTGTTTACTCAGAACTGCATTAAGTTGCATTAGTGGTTCTAGGTCTCGTCTCGTCAACATGTTGTATCGGTATATAAACAGTGCTGAAATTTATTCTATGCGATTGAAATTATCCACATCAATCAAAGGAAATTTTACGAACTTGGATGTTGACCAGCAACTGTTGCTGTTGTTGTTGTTGTTGCGAGTTTGATGGCGTTCTGAGAGGCTGTCGTAGAAACTTGTGAAACAAAAGTCTTGACAGCGATATTAGCTTGCTTGCGATCATTTGGGAGTTGCGTTTTTGTCAAGCCTTTGTCTGCATTGTCTTTCACGAGCGTCACTGTCCCTCCCTTTTGAGCTGGTACCAAATTTGTGAACTGGAACTAAAGTGCAAGAAGGACGGATAAAAACAGCCGCTCATAGGGTCCAAAAAACATAAACCGTTTGTTTGCAAGGTAGAAAAACCTTTACTCAATTATTGTCTGTCGTACAGAATTAAATCTCAAATGGCAAACTGCTTCACAAAATCAAAAAATGCCCCTCTCTTTGAAAAGTGGTTTGCATAGCAACAATGCCTGCCAAAAGTCTTGGAACACTGACATCAATTTCCAAGGTCAAAACCAATCATCCCCCTCTCCCCCACGGAACAATGTTGGTTTACTATCAAACGGGTTAGGATTTTAGGAAGCACTTTCTTTTGTGCTTCTTTTATGATATTTCTCTAAATCATCAACATTGTTTGAGGGGGAAGGGGGCGGAAGTAGCAAATTTTTTTCATGAAAGGAATGACAGATATCAAATGCAGCGTAAATTAATGGGTGTTCCAAGTACTTTTGGCAGGCATTGAAACTATAATAACAGAGGGCTTGAGAAATCGATAGTTATCATAACCCCTATATAGTGCTCCATTCCGTATAGACAGAGCTGTTCACGCTTTGGTGTATAAAACAGGGCGGTTCTAATGGTTCTTATTTTCAGGCTTAATGCAACGAGCAACATGAATCAGGCAACATAAAGCAAGTAATCAATGTAAATAGACAACTTTGTCAAAGACCTGAACTAAATTTATATCGTTTGAGTTTAATTCGGTTTAACATTCAAAATTAAACTGTGCTGAAAATTTTCACCTCTGACAACATTGATAAAGTGAAATAACCAAAGTTAATAAAAAAACTCTATCTCAATGCAGCCTTATTTTTGCAACATAAAGCAGTTCTCGATTTCAGAGTGTTCAATAGTGAAAAATAAAAACGTATTGCATATAATCTTCAAAAATTATCAAGAAGTGGTGTAGCAAATGGGTCTTCTATGATGAAGTTATTGTTTTGAATCTTGTGAGCCAGAAGATATGCCATGCACCTCACAAAGAAACAGCTGCAATCGTCGTACTAAATGCTTTATCATCACACCTTACAATTTAGAATAACCACTCAGATTCGTCTTTTTCTACGCATGGATGGAAATGCAATACGACAACTAGACAATCAGCCTCTACTGACTGATGAAACAATGACCATTAAAGAGCTAAAAGGATTTCTTGGCAAACAGCTAAAACAACGATGATTTGAAGCTGCTAACTTCGGTTAAAAAAGATAAAGTCACCTGAGGTTTTGGGTTTCCAGCCACTGTCTTACCAGCCTCTATCTGAGAATCTTCGCAAGGAAACATTGCAACATCCTGGCTTTGCAATTCAATTAAATCTTTCATATGTTTGCGAATCGGATGAATAAATGGTACTGTTGACTTTTGCATGTTTGTCCATCGCTCCAGCATCTTTCTATCTTGGTCCGAGAGACTAGAACTAGGCTCTCCTTTTGGCTCACAATCTTCCTTCAGCTTTTTGGCCTTGGAATCTCGCCTAATGCGCTTTTGCTTGCGTTTTCTCGAGTCAAACTTGCAGGAATCAGCCGCAGTTGATATTACAGACTGGGCAACTGTTGGACATGTGATTTCTAGATAGAGTAAAAGAAGGTCTATTGGCTCTCGACAGAGGGAAGAAAGAATTTCATGACAACTGTTGATTTTCATCAGTGAGAAAAAGCGCAGATTTCAATGTCAGAAAGAGCCATTGTTTATTGAAGCCTAATTTTTCAGCAAATGGCAACTGAAAAAAGAACTGAAATGATGAGATGCATGATTGTATATCACAAAAATCGAAATATACCATATGCAAAAAACCATTAATTCTGGACTAAGAAATTTACACTAACTCTTTAACTAGAGAGTTCATCATCACTCTACTTCCAAGAGATTCGAAAACTTTCTAAATTCCTTCGAGGTTCACTTGTGAAGAGCGTTTCTAATGAGCTGGTAATAAAATCTGTTGACATCTCAAACTACGAAGTTGGCATTTCTCATGCGATCGATTCTACGGCGATTTGAAGTGAAATATTCTGCCAAGATCTTTGGAAAATGAAAAATTAATGAATGAAAACCCGCAGCACTTTCAATAAGGGCATTTGCATATTGCCAGATTTTCAAACGCTAAACAGCTTCAGACTACGAAATCTTGAATAGCTGGAAACCAAAGTGTTAATTTAACTTTGTGTACATGGGCAATACCTTTATATTCGGTCCGGGTAACAACATCATTTTCCATTGTGACCGGTTTGGTGAAAAACTTTGTTGAGAGAGGAGTTAGTTTTGGCCTAGGGTTCTTTGAATGATAACTGCGTATTTCTTTTACAATTTCATCCTTCAACACGTCTTTATCTAATTCTGTATTTTCAAACTCACAACACAGTGGTCGGCATGATGGTTCGTCATCTACGTCATGGTACCTAGAAAAATAGAAAGTGTTATTATAATAGAGAAGGCTTAGATTTGAAACAAAGACTATTTAGGAATAGATTAAACGTGCAAAAACTAACAGAAAGTATATGGAACTAAGGGTCAATGACTTAACTAAACAAAACACTAAAGCTTGGTTCCCACTAGGCGACTGAGTGCGTTCAAGTGCGTTCATTTCTGAGCGTTCAAGTTAAACGCCAAGTGGGAATGCTCCGGGCGTTTAACTTGGAGGAGATGAACGCACTTGAACGCTCAAAAAAGTTAAACGCCAAGATCAAAAAATTTTGATCTGAGCGTTTAAACATAAAAGAAGCCGAACAATTCAAGGAATGTTTCATTCATCAACCAACAAGTAAGATGCAAATGTAAAGCCAAAATAAGGCAATTTCAGCCATAGCAACGCATGAAATCGATTTCGTGACTGTTAGCACCTTGAGATCAATAAAACATTGCCAATTAAGAGATTTCTGCTAACTTGTAAATTTTGAAAAGAGCTATACAATCAGGATTACTTTAAATGACCAACGAGAGGCCATAAACTGAAAGCATAGAACACCTACAATGTACACGTAAAAGAATTGCGAAATCCGTGTCACTAAAATGCAAGGGAACTTAAGTTGCGATCCTGTTGCGATACTTGATCGGATAGTGTAACAATGGCCTTTACATAATTTTCAAGAGAGGGTTACAACATCTTACAATTGCATAATTAATAAGTAACAAAAGAGCAAAAATGATAATTTTTTTAGTGTTTAAATGCATGTCCTAGATTCTCTAAAATGCGACATTTAGACATTTTGACTTGTCTTCACACAGTTAGCTGAGGGTTTATGTTTTGCAAGTGGGAATGCCTCGGTAGTTTATCTCTTATCTTTAATTAAATTAAAGGATTAGAGATGAACGCACTTGAACGCACTTAGTCGCCTAGTGGGAACCAAGCTTAAGAGATACAAAAACAGGTGTACACTATAAAAGGTAACAGTTGCCATAATACCAGAAAAGCCTGTTAGAAAATTTTTTTTGTTGCCACGCAATGTACAGAAAAGCCATTATCAATAAACACAGTGTGCACATGAATACAAAGAGAAACTATAAATGGCAACAAAAAACAGCGAACATGTCTTACTTTTAGCCCAACTTCTACTAAATGGGAATAAAATAAATTAACAAAAGGCCCAGGAGTAAACAGCATGAAAAAAGTCTTGAGTGTAAAACTGATCCACAATTTGGGTTAATTTCCCTAGAACACAGATCCATAGAGAATAAAAATGACCAATTTCATCAAAGAATTTAATACGTATAAAATTTCAATGAAATTTCAAGTCATTGTATCATCCTTTTAGAAACACTATAAATAATTGAAATTGAAAAATGTTAACAAATAGTGTCACAAAATGACTGTTTCTAAGTGATTACTATTTTTCAATTTGTGGAATAGTACAGACTGTAGCCAAGGGCAGGCGTCGGGTGGCAATGTTACCCTGGAGCAAGAGAATACCAGCTGTTTGTCTCTAAACTTTTAATGGGGTTTTTGGTAGCTTTCGTTGGACAGGTATCGCAAGTTGAGTCAAGCTATTACTGAAAGAAGGAAAATTGTTTATTGGGGTCTCTTATTATCCACGAAGGACTTAAGATGGTACCTGGCGCTTAAAATGTTTTCACTGCTAAGCAAAAACATGAAAAGAAAAATTTCTGAAAAGTCTGCCTGCAATAGGTATAGGGTTTTTGCTACCCCTTCTCCACAGGCCTAGCTATGCGCTTGATTAATCATTACACATTACACAAAGTATATCTTACCTTTTCAAGTATGGATGCTCTAAAGCCTCTTTGGCACTGCATCTCTCCTTTGGATCAAGCTTGAGCATCTTTGTAAGTAGGTCAACAGCATCTTCGGGTGCATCTGGGTATAGTTTGCTTAGTGGAACTGGATCTTTCTGTGGCAGTTTGCTTATATAATTTCTGACTCGCTCTGATGCTATTTCAGATAAAAAATCTGGCGATGGGAGGCCTACCACACTCAAAATAAGCTGCAATGAAAGGGATACGGGTGATATCAGTCTTTAAAATTATTAGAAATGCAAACAAAAATTAATTTCGTTAAGACAACCTTTACAGACTTGAACTTTCCAATGAATTCATGGTGGAAAAAATTTGAAGTGTCTCTGACCAATATTTCCACAAAATGGTTCCTAGTGTTACAAGTTTTTCTAACTTCGTTAAAAATTAACTACTAAAATATTATCTACTACACAAACATAAGGATAATATTACATAAAAAGCGGCAAGATTTGTCTATGAAGGACATTTTTTAGTTTGTCTCAGTACTTGATACATTCATGGCAGTTTGGTAGCAATGCTTTCTGCTCTTTTCAATCCAGAATGTGGTCTTACATTTTGCAATTCTTTATGAAATGCCAAAGTCTATTCGATTTCATGTGAAGGCACATTGCTTGTGTGACAAAAGGTTTGCCAATTTGGACAAATCAGGCCCATCAAGGGCAGTCCTGATTTCTTAAGTGCCCTGAGGCCTTAAACATTTTCAGCTTGTTGATAGGATACTCATAAAATAAAACTTGTGGTGCAACAATTCATTCAAAGAACATCTTGATGGAACTTCATGTCAGATTTAACAAACATCCTAAAAATCTGATTTTCAGACCTCAACAATGAACTGACATAGGTTTCCCTTTGTTGACATTTTCGATGTGTTTGAAGAATTTACAGAACTGCTTAGATAACTCTTTATTTTGGAACTTCTGTCACATTTCAAGCAGTCGTAAGCAGCTAAAAACAAGGGCAGGGGTTAGTGACTTAAAAAAACAGATGGAACAGTGACATTATGTCAGGGAGGCTGTGCTGAAACACATGAGAAAGCATTTAGTCGAATGTCAACAAGGGTTTATTGGAGGTAGATCCTGTACAACAAATCTACTAGAAGTAATTGACCTCTGGACTAAAATATTGGATCAAGGGTACGCATTTGATGTTATATACTTTTCAAAAGCATTTGATGCTGTCCCTCATCAGGATGGATACAGGATTTCCTATCTGATAGACGTCAACGTGTAACGGTTAACGGGTCGTGCTCAAATTCGTCACTGGTGGAATCCCACAAGGGAGTGTAATAGGCTCTGTTCTTTTTATCTGCTATTTGAATGATACGCCAGGTGTAGTAAAAAATGGGATCAGTATGTTTGCAGATGACACAAAACTGTTCTCGCGTATAAATGATGACCTTGATTTTCAGGGTCTGCAGAATGATCTGAACAAGCTTCAATCAAGGGCACAGATGTGGCAACTACGATTCAATACATCAAACTGTAAGGCTTTGCACTTAGGGAAAAAGAATGCAAAAAGATGGTACAATATGAAGGATGGACCAATTAACGTGGCATTGGGAGCCAGTGCCTACAAAAGAACCTTGGGGTTCATGTTGAAATTAAGGTTAGAATTAACATACAAGCAGATGTAGCAGCCAACAAGGTAACAAAATCCTTGGACTAATTCGCAGGTCATTTCCATATTTGGATAGAGACATTACGATACAGCATTTTAAAGCACTCATTAGACTTCACCTAGAGTACGGAAACTCAGTTTGGTTGCCGTTTTATAAAAAGGACATTACAGTTTTGGAAAATGTAAAAAGAAGAGCAACTTAGCTTATAACAGAACTAAAAGATGTGCCATATCAGGAACGACTGCAGAGTTTGAGCCTACCTAGCCTAGTATAGCATCATCTGCAGGGAGATCTCACACAATTATTAATGCATGACGCACTTTACAGTTCTATGCTAGCCCTTTCTATTCTGTGTCAGTCCCACTAATCTATTCAATGTTTTGGTTATTTTAGAGAGGTCTAGTATGATATTGATATTATTGAGAACCTGACACACTGTTTGCATCCATGTTTTGTCTTTGGTTTTCCTTGCGGTCTTTTAAATTTTCTTACCTTTCTGACATACAGTATTGAATAAGCTGTACAAAAATCAACTTTATTTGAACGTATTACATTGGCATTAGGCAAATAATCAAATAATGGAAACATTTACATCTGTATTTTACAATACAATTTTTTATTACCTGTAGCTGGTTCAAGTAATTTGCACCTGGAAAAATTGGTTTTCTGCCAAGCATTTCTGCAAATATGCAACCAACTGACCAAATGTCAATACCATAAGAGAATTGATGTACAGAAAGCATAAGTTCTGGGGCTCTGTACCACCTTGTAGCAACATACTCAGTCATGACTCGCCTTTGTTCACTTGGTGATGAAAATAAACTCCTGGCCATCCCGAAATCCCCAACTTTGAGCTCGCAGTCATGGTTTACTAGCAGGTTGCTTGGTTTTAAGTCTCTGTGTATAATATTTGCAGAATGAATGTATTTTAGTCCTCTAAGAAGTTGGTATAAAAAGTATTTTACATGTTCGCCAGTCAAAGATTGATTAGAATGAATGATATGATGTAAATCACTTTCCATTAAATCTAAAACAACATAAACATCTTCGAATTTTGTTAAGTCTTCTGGTGGGCGTAAGATTTCTTTAATTCCGATAACATTGTCATGCTTAAAGTGCTTTAGAATCTTCAGTTCTCTTAAAGTTCTTTTTGCTATAGCAGGGACATCAAAAACTCGTGAAATTTTCTTGATAGCTACTTTACAACCTGTCTTATTATCGACTGCAGAGCAGACGACACCGTATGCTCCATTTCCAATTGTCTCGACGATCAAGTACCTCGAATCAACTTCGAATTTGACTTCCATTTGTCGATTAATAAGACTTGACATTGCTCCTATTGAAACTAGACTAGAATATGTAACAACTCAATATTTTCAACTTCGTTTGGTGGCATTTTTGTTTCCACATCCGTGAATATATCGCCTTCAAGACCGCTTTTCATTCTTCATGAAAGATCAAAACATCTTTCATATCAGAAAACCATCAATATTAGCACACTCACGAAACTAATTAGCTCCAAACACTACGGCGGCCATTAAAAGCTATTCGGCCTCGCACTCAGTTATTGCCTCTAATTTATATATCCTAGGTGTAAATATAGGCATTACGTCAGCATTCGTGAAAAGTTTTGCCAAAACCCTTTTTTTAATCTGGGCATCCGTTAAAAGTTCATTGGTGGATAACGAATAAAGGAAATGTGGTGGGTTTTGCCACCTAAGCCCCCTATTTCCTAATGCCCCGAATGAAAAGTCAAGGACTAGGTTTATGACCCAGTCCATATTATTGCTTTATTAGCCAGTTGCTTCAGCCAGAACCAAAAAGGAGATCATGCCATCTGAATTTTTCATGGAAATTTTGCAGCAAAATAGGGGGTTATTTCACCAAAATGCTGCAGCTCTAATACTATTTGAAAGGGTACAAAGCCCCGAATTCTCTATCTAAGGCACACCTCAGTGCAGTAGGAAGGAAAAAAATAGAGGGGGCACCTTTTTGCAAACAAAACATAACAAGGCACTGTTTATTGGAAACAAAGGATTTGTATATTTGAGTCTCTCCCCCATCAGAACCACAGTACCTAGTAGCTGCGCTTCAAAAATGCCTTTCTAGTATCTAAAATAATTGAATACTAAATAAGCAGGAAAATGTTTCGACTGTATGGTGCAATTCTGAACAGTTGAGACACCTAGGGGTGAGGATATGGTCGCCCCCTATATTTTGGAGGACTATGATCTTTTGTTCTTAAACAATTGAAAAATATGACACCATCCTATTGCAGCAATATGCTCCTCCTCCCCCCCCCCCCCAATATTTGACCAAGTGTCTGCCTTGCTGATTCTAAAGGGCAACTGTGCCAATAAAACATTTGATTAAAACCTTGTTTCTTAGCTTGACCAAGAAGAAGAAAGACAAGAGGAAAACCAAGGGAACTTCATGAAATAGTATCTATGTCTCAAATGAATCTTTACATATTATTACAAATTTACTGTCTGTTAGGCAAAACACAAAATAATAAGTACAATAATCTTTCAAATAATCTCGACACCTCTTAAAATAAATTCTTAAACAACTTTTAACACAAATACCTTAGCTATCTAAAATTTAAATCCAAGACAACTTTCATAAACATAAGAATTATGCTAGACTATTTAAAATGTCAACAAAGAAATGAGAAAAAATCAAATGAATGAAACTAAATATTTAAGGCAAATGTATCATAACATGCATACTACCAGCTATTACTGTAAGAAAAAGGATAGTCATTAATTTTGATTATCAAGACATTGCTAGAAATTATGTTTGCTTGATGACAAGAAAAGGCCTGATTATTCATTACTTTAATATCTTAGAATTCTAAGGCTTCCATCAATGAAGCCTTGGGGACCAGCCCCTTTGTGAAAATCCATGAAATACTAATAGAGATCAGCCCCTTACAGATGTCTATTTTGAATGTGAGCACAAATTATTTTCTATCATCTTTTCTTTTGGGTTAAGCAGGAAGTTTAAAGACATGGCATGAAATGCTTAGCTTGCTTGATAGATAACAACCCAGAGGAAAATATATATACAACCTACAAGGGAAAACAACAAAAATTGAAAATATATGACATGTTAAAATAAATTTCACAAAAATTGTGGTGGGGTGCAGAATAAGAGGAAAACCACAAACTGCTATAAAATGTAAACATATTAAGCTTGTTTGATGTATTAGGACTTGCATGTGCAAAACAAAGTGATAGAGTTTTGCAAAGTAATTATTAGTACAGTGACTGTATCATGCTAAAAATAGAAATAGTATGACCTATGATGATAAAGCCACGAGAGCAAAGTTTTGATATTGTTGGTACAGCCTACTATGATGTTGTTGGGATATTTAGGATTGAAATGACCTTATCCATAACAGGGCAGTGTCTCTGAAGAAAAACAGATGACAATCTTTTCTGCTAATGTAACACAATGAAGCTATCAGAGGGTGATCATTGAAAAGGCATTAAAAAAGAAAGGGTAGCTAGAGCCTAAGAGTATAAACCTTCATGACAATGTCATTTCTACAAGAAATTAATTATCTTAAATTTATTATCCATGCTTATGTAGCTCAAAAACACATGCTAGAAACATTAAAGGCACTGCTAGCCTCTAACATTCATTCAGCAAGCTTACAATAATATAGAGAATTGCTAGGGATATAGTTGCCTAATTTTTTCAAAGCTTGATCTCATGGTATCTAAAAGTCATTTGTGGTATTAAACACAACAAAACAGGTTTTATGGGAAATTTGACTTTGCAAAAAAATTGACTTCCTGATGTTTACTGGGTGTAAAGGATTCTAATCTACTAATAATTTCCTTATGACAAAGAACCTAGCATATTGTAGTTGGGAGACATACAGTCTACTTCCTACATTTCTTAACAGCAATAAAAGATGGAACAGCAACTGGGCTGACTGCCAGAATTATACAACCAACTGACACAACAAAGGCAGCCACTACAGGGACAGCCACAATTGTACCAGCTAATACACCTGACCTTACAGCAACTCTCACCACCGGCTTTTTTGGTGCTAAGTTGTATTTGCAACCAAAGAAGCTGTAGCGGCTATAGTGATCACCAAAAATTCCTCCTTTCCTATGCTTTTTCCCACATCTGTAGCAGAAATCAGTGTAGCACCTAAAAGTCAATATCAAATTATTCTTGCTAAAGAAATAATTATCAAGAAAAACATTACATCAATTTGAGTATTTAGTGGAGATGTGTTTAGGACTCAAAGTCTGCCTTGAAATCAACAAACACCATCAACTGAAATTTTAAGTTTAAATCATTCACAAGTACCCTTCACAATTATCATTACCTAAAGAATATACAAATTTCACTTGACACTTTAAGAAAAATGAGACAGAAACTTCAACCTGTTCCCAGAGCTTTAGTAAAAGTTAAATAATAATCAACAAAATACATATTGGAAATTGCAGAATACAATTATGGATATTTATGCTGTGTTGCAAAATAAGTTACAACTTGAAATTAAATCATAAAATTTCAAAATAAATACTAGTTTAGAAATAATATATCAAATGGCAATTTTATAACTTAAACAAAAATTGAAACTGTCCCACTGTTAATGTAATAGGGAAATGTTTGATACCAAAAGAGTTGCTTCATATTGGACCTTTTTTGAAACTTCTCTGAGAGTCCCTTGATGTGTTGTAGTGTGATGTGAGAGACGTGTTGAAAATTATATAACAAAAATTTTCAAACATAATTACTTTTGTCTTCAGGCACTGTATTGGGATTCAATAGCTTAAAATTTAATCATGGATTGAGAAGAGATTTTACTCTAAAGAGCTAAAACAAACCTGGAACAACACATGTGGTCACATCCAGATATCCTTTCAATGAAGAACTTGCATTGAGGGCATTTCACAGCATTAGCATTTGATTTTCCTCTCCCCTTTGCCCAAACCTTTAATGCCTTGTGTCCTTTGCCAATGACATCTTTTTGAAATTCCTTGCAGGTTAAGGCATTATGCCATGGTGCGTGACAAGGTATGCACCATCGTAACCCACAGGATCCACACTTGTGATGGATGGGCACTTCATCTGGCTCCTCAAAATGCTGGACTATATTGCAGCCTGGGCAAGTTTTGACTCTTGGATTATTATCTGCATCTACTCTGTTTTTAACAAAAATGTGCATCCATTCACTGCAGTGCAGATCTATTTCTTCATCTGTTATTGTTCGTGTGCAAGAATCTCCTGGGCATTTGAGAATTATGAAACCCCCAGTGATTCTAGTTCTAAGATGTATATGCATACAGTCTAAACAGAACAATCCTGAGCATGAATCACAATACACTGAAGATTCTTTATTTCTAGATGCCATGCAATAGCAGATACTGCAATACCACCCTTCAACTCCACTTTCAACTGACAGCCTAGAAAACATATCATCATAATCTGATATACCAGACAGTTTGTCTAGGTCGACCATAATGCTGGAATGAACTGGATTTGCTGATAAAGGATTGGGTTGCCATTCCTTGATAGGTGGTGGAGGGGGTGGTGTTGGTGGTGTTGGGAATGATCTCTGATCAGGATGGGTGATATCATGTGAAAGATTTTCAGCATTTACTCCATAACAAGAAATCAGAATGTCATGTGCTGTTGCAACTTTGTCATTATCTAAGACCGACGTTTCTTGAGGTAATGTTGCTTCATGTGTAGTTTCATTTTCGGGTAAAAAAGCACTAGGGCATTCGGTACACGTGTCCTGGTCAAATTCTTCCGAACCATCGTCTGTCCCACATGGCACAGCATCTTTCGCAGACACCGAAGCTTCGTCGTGCTGCTGGCAATTATTATCAATGATTCTGCTTGTCATTGATGTTTCTGTGTTATGGCTGCTTTGCTCTGCCCCGTGAAAATCTTTAGGGAGCGCAATTGGTGATTCGGGGGCAAAGTGCTGAGCCTGCGAAAACTTTAGGACAGGGCCTGTGTTCTCTGGAAGAGACAAACTGAGCGACCTCTTAAAAATTTTCTGTTTTCGTCTTTGGTGTGGTAAAGAAGATGCCCGCTTCATTAATCCATAGTCTGTCATTACGACTCCTTTAAACAGGCTGGTTAGCCTCTGCTCGAACCAATCGAACGAATTAATCTTTGATGTTTTGGTATGATCAATTTTATTTAACAGACCACTGCAGGAGATTTTGCTCACGCATGCAGTCAGAAACCAGCCTCACTGCAAAGCCATATGTTAACTTGTCAAAACTCGACTTGATTTACAAATCTTCAATAAAAGTTCCAAGCATCAAAGTCTAGCAATTCAACATCTTCACATGATATCGTCCATGTTTTCTCCATCCTCCACTTCCCGACGATTACATGCGTAATAATCAATACGGATACTTACGTCAATGCTTGCTACGACCCAGGCTCCTAGCATGAAGTGATTGTGCAGTTTTTGACTGTTGTATAAATTTAAATGAAGCCCAAGGGAAAGCAACACAGATAAAGCTACGGATGTGTTCTTTCTTGCTTATTCATCTGTCATAAAGCAACTAAGAGTATAAGGAATAAGTTGTTTTGTTATCGAAAAATTTACTTAACGAGCTTTATCTTGCTATCAGGCATATTTATGTACATGCCAAGTCGTTTCTTCAACAAAAATTTTACCAAATCTAACTAAAGTATTATTTCAAATTGCTACAAATCAAATATAATTGAAGCAGGAACATTCAGCTAACGATATCTGAAAGGACCTCAAGTTTCTCAGTTGACAAAAATGGTACTTCAGTTGAACACTGGGCAAGAAATAATCCAAAAAAAGTAATGTGAAAACTTATAGTGTCGAGTTATATTAATACAAATAAAGTCAGAACCTTCAAATTTCATTTGCGCAGTTTTAGAAGACTATCCGATGATATCTCGGATGCAAGAATGAAACTTAAATTGCGGCAATGGAAGAGTTGAGCGGAGACGCGTATGTTGTCCCCTCCGTACCTCCGCTCAACTCTCTTCAATTTTTAAGCCTGGATTATTTGGCTCAAGTAGCCAGGGTAATCCGAAGAGAACTTGAAACAAGTTAAAGTGATATTAAAACAGGGTTTGGGGGAATGCTGAGTCGCTGGTCACGTGTTCCAGTCCTACCCTGGTTGTGTTAGTCGATCATATTTTATCTCAGTAAAAACTTTAAATTTGGTTACCAGGTCACAATGATGAAACAGATACTAGAGGTCTATTTGCGAAGTGTTTACTGCATATAATACTCCACCCAAAGACGTTTATAGGAAAAATTAATATTTAATAAAAAACTTTATTGCATACGCAGCAATCCTTTTTCATACGCAGCAATCTTTTTGCATACGCAGCAATCTTTTTGCATACGCAGCAACTTTTTGCATACGCAGCAACCTTTTGCATACGCAGCAACCTTTTGCATACGCAGCAACCTTTTGCATACGCAGCAACCTTTTGCATACGCAGCAACCTTTTGCATACGCAGCAACCTTTTGCATACGCAGCAACCTTTTGCATACGCAGCAACCTTTTGCATACGCAGCAATCTTTTTGCATACGCAGCAACCTTTTGCATACGCAGCAATCTTTTTGCATACGCAGCAATCTTTTGCATACGCAGCAATCTTTTTGCATACGCAGCAATTTTGCAACGTTGGTCATACATTTAAACTTTCCCTTTGTTTCTGGTTGAGTTAGCACATAACGTCACATTGTGTCATATTTTCCCGTGATTTTCTTCAGGAACTCCTCGTGCTATTTATAGTTTCCACTTCAACAGCTATAGGTTAGTATTGAATCCTGAGAAACATGTCAAGGACTGTTTTTTGTGTGTGCAGCATAAAGCTTTTTTAATGGATCTGTTGCAACAGTGGTTAAATTTTGAGAAAAAAGCAAAAGTTGGTTTTTTCAGCTAGAATTGTCTTTTTCAAGATCTTTGATGATCGGGGATTTTAAAAATCAAAGATTTTGCTGCATTTTTAGAGCGATACTTGAATATTTTCCCATTCCTTACAAAGACGTGTCGGATGGACAAATCTGTCCAAAAGAAAACTGTTAGTTAACGCTAAATTATTTTACTTTAGTTAGTAAAAAAACAGTTAAATGGGATAGACCAATGATAACTAGAATGCTATTATTTATATTGTTTATGTAATGATGGGTTTTTTTATCAAGGCCGTGTTTAATTCTTTCCAACAAACACTGGTTGAAGAAAAGTTATGCGCCGTGGCTATTGTTTCGGTGTAGTACACTAATCGGTCCCTATGCGTTTCAGTGACTGGATGAAGCGAATGGCGTTTCAGCAACCTTCATGAAACGGTAATAAGAGTAGAAATGACCAGGCGTTTTAGCGCAACAAAAACTTGTATAAGGTGACAGGTCAAAGTATCAACCAATTGCCCCATCAATATTTTTAGATCTATTTTAGATAAAAACTACAGTATAGTCTCGTTAGGTGGGTCCCCGGATAAGTAGGACGCCCGCTATGTAGTACAGATTTTTCCGGTCCTTTTAACTTGCTTACTATTTTCAAGCATTCGAATAAGTGGGACGCCCGCTAAGTAGTACACTTTTGCTCGAGTCCCTTGAGTGTCCCACTTAACGAGAGAGTACTGTACTTAATTTGGTTTTGACACGGGGATTTCCTGTTGGTGAGTAGAGTTCAAGGCCACACAATTTTGCAATAACAAATGTACCAAAAACATCGAAGCAAGATGCAAGAAAAAAGTAGGAAGAGACAAAAATTTCATCAACTCAAACTGTCCGACCCTTCACGCTGATCTTTAGAGTATTTAGGACATTTGGCGTTGCGCCTGCCAGAGGGAATAAGTTTGATCAAATCAACGCAAACCCAAGCCAATTGTAAGAAGATTAAAGGTAATGTGTCCATATAAAAGGACTGCGTCTACCCAACTTGTCAAGCCACCCATCAAAATAATGGTTTGCGATTGGTTAGTATTCTTGCGATGTAAAACTGCTCACATGAAAAGCTGACCTCGCAGCAGGATAAATAAACAGAACGACCGTAATGACTGGGGCGATGACATGAAAAATCACATGTTTCTAAAAACCCCCGCAGAGTCGCTTGCTATAGCTGGACACATTACCTTTAAGCACTTATCTTTGTCTAAATTTGTTTGTTACCAGGCTATAGCTGTCGTAATTTAAACGTCTCTATACCCAATGGAAATTTTGCATTTTTTGCAATCATGCTGCGTAGTAGCTGCATCTTTATGGACGCACCTGTTAGGATTGACTTCTAGGCAATCGCGAGTCGGATTCTCTGAATACACTTGTCAGGCACCCCTTAGTTGGGTTTTATGAATGCACCTGTTAGGCACCCGCAACTCTGGTACGCCATTCTTGATCAAGGACGGTCAAAAAAGGCGACAAATCATCTTGCAACTTGAAAGGAATATCTACCATAATTCTCATTTGATATTGTACAACTGCTGGTAATATTGCAAGAAATTCCATGGCGAAAGTATTACTTGCACTATTAAAAGTTTTAATCGTTTCGAATTCTGTAGGCTGCAACCTCGCAACGTTACTCCGAGAGAGTTGTAAGCACTATGGAAATTTTGATGTCATCCTCAAAGACATGACTTGCACAGGAACAGTTTTGACAGTCTTCACTGGGAAGACAAAACGACAATGCATACTCGAGTGCCTCTCAAACACTCAATGCAAGTCACTGAATTTCAAAGAAGGAGAAGGACATTGTCAGCTACTTGCTAGGAATTTGACATCAAGCATTGGAGCTTTAAATCAAAATCCCGGATGGATGTACATAACAACAGAAGAAAACGCGTTAAATGTAAGTACTGTTGTTGGTTGAAACAAAATTGTGACCATATGTCAACCATAAGACTTTGATAATTAACTCAAAAATCTATTGGGCGCATAGTCTTCCATTTTCTTAGTAATACGAGCAGATATTTTTGTTTATTTTTTTCTTCTACCTGTCAGTTCGGGCTCTGATCATGGGGTGCATGATTGAAACCGTACCCATGGAGAACATCTTCCGTAAACAGCCTTGCAAATGCGTCTTGATAAATATGCTTTAAAGGGAGATAAGTCGCTGGAATCAATTGTCGCAAGCGAAACTCGCGACTTTCCCGACTTTAATTGCCGATACAATTTGATTGCTAACTAAGCGCCTCATTTAATTCCCGCAATTTTCAATCTTTATTGAAAACATTTCTATTTGTTTTGCATAGTTGCTGAGTAATCAAAATACCAACAATCTATCTCCTTCAACTGAAAATTTTATATGTTATAACACGCCAGATTGTTGTAAACAAAAGAAAAAATATTTAATCAGGTTTTCCTAACGTTTTTGTAAAAAACCTAAACATTACCCTTCTGATCTATACGATCTTTTCCTATCATCTCTATATTTCTACTTTCGTCTACCACAGAGAGGTTTATCAAGCAGTTTGCGATTTTAGAATTTTTGTGACATTTAGTTCACGACATTTCTTGAAGAGTTTTCGTGACCTTCGCGACATTTTTTTTCCTTCAAAGTGGTTGTAAAAGGCTCTCTCTCTGTTTTTCAAAAAACGACGTAACTCAAAATTGTGCTTAAGATTGTCAATACAAGCTTAAACAATGGAAAGATAATTGCAGCTGCAGGTTTTGTAGGAGCTTTGTGACACAGATTGATACTTCAAAAGAGTCTATGTAATCAAACGAAGATAAATGTTACCTCGTTTGGGGCAAACAAAGGTAGAGTTGATATACACATTGGCGAGACCCAGATAGAAGAAAGCGATGAGGAGAAACTTCTAGGCACCAATCTTGATAAGAAATTAAGAAATTAAAAAACGTGTCCAAATGCTCTGTAAAACAGATAGTAAGAAGCTTCATACTATAGCTCGTATCTAAGCTTTCATGAAGTCGGAAAAGCTAAAACTTTTGATGAAGACTTTGTTATGTTCCAGTTTAGCTATTGTCCGTTGATTTCGGTGCTTCACGATAGAAATTTAAACAATAAGACTAGAAGTAACGATACGTTATGAAATGCATGCGCTTGAGAAAGGGAAAATGCCAAAGTTAAGTTGTATGATGGCGGTACACAGAAATGGACAAAGACAAACACAAGATGTACTTGATTATCTCAAGGATATCAACAATAAAAGAACAAAACAGCTTAGTAACACAACTTATAGTGAAAAAGTATTAGCAACATCAAATGAGCTCCCGTTTTTGCCATCATTACGAATAGATTTCTATCAAAGCTGCCAAACTCCAGGTGTAGAGACAAAGTATATTTTGAGGATTTTAAGAGTTTTTGCCTGTAATGGAACAGAAGCTTTCAAAATTCTCATGCTTTATACAGAAGGCTAGGTTCGCCATGAATAAATTTATTCGCCACATGCACAAGCAGAAGACTAGGTTCAGGAAGTTTTCCAAAGTGTACAGCGAATACCTAGATATCAAATAAAGAAATGGCAATAAAATCATGGCAAATGGGCCTAGCTATTTTCTATTATTCACCTCAAGAGATAGTTGCTACTATTCACATTTATTCTGCATCCAGACCATCGCAATCGCGTCAGTCAACTCGAGGCAGCTTTGACCAAAGGAAGTGAAGCCGGGAAAAATATCATTTTTACGGCAAGAACGGAGAGGTGCTGTACAAACAATTTTATGAAATGTGCGAATTTAAGCAAAGAATTCAGGCGAAAATTAAGTTTTAAGTGATTAAACTGTAAAATATGAAACACCTACGAACGTGAATAATTGAATTTCAAATGAAAATGGGAAGGTAATGCATAATTCTTGGCATTAATAGTGATGGTAGCGATCGTTGTTTTTGGAGGATCTACAGTCTTTTTTGCAGTCCCTAAACATTTTTAAGCAAAATGAGTTTATTGATCTGATGGCGAATATTTGGTTTATTCTTATTTATGACTTGTTTTTTAATCTTTCTTTGGTGGACCTTCGCAAACATACAGTCAAATATTTGAAGCAGATGTTTTTGACGAGGTGTATCAAGTGATCACCTTGCAAGGCATCGGTCATGAAACAAGGAGGAATATAGCAAGTACCAAAGGAATAAAATTTAAGGAAAAATTTATAAATTTTACAGAAAAGCGACAAAATTGAAAAACCTAAAATGGTATTGATAGGCCTAATTGTAAACAAACCGATGAAGTAAAATTGATCCATCACCACTTATATCCGTAAAGCGGAAAACCACTTACATTTCGCAGCGAAGTGTATGACACAAGAAAAAAATATAAATCAAAATGCGACGATCACTAAAATCACGGTTGCCATAGGGATCCTGTTCCCAAAAGACAATGGAAATTTTGCTGACGTTGCACTAAAATCTCAAACCTTGTCAAGATTAGAAAGCATGCTGTCGCATGCAATAAATAGAATTGGTGAAAGGTCCTTGAGAATTGCATACAAGGAAAATGTTTCTAGTTTTGAAAAACTATTGAAAACTAATACTTCGGTAACCATTCATCAGAGGAACCTGATGGTACTCATGGTAGAGATCTACAAAAAAATTCAAATCTAAATCCTAGCTTCATAAAGAAAGTTTTCAAAGGAAAGAAATATTTTACAATATAAGGTATTCCGATAAATTACAACTACTAATGGTGAAAAAAAATGCTTCGGAAGAGATGCTATCACCAGGCATGAAAATTCTGATTCACTTCAGATTTTCGGAAGACTTTAGAGCTGATAAATGCCAAGCTTGCAACTGCAATTTTTGTAAGATGTTTTAATAAAAGTAAAAAATTACGATTAAACCATAAATTTTATTTTTTTGATCATATTTTCCTGTTATCAATTTTTAGGTATATTTTATAAATAGTAGGTCTTGATTAGCAATTTAAGCAATAATTCATTTGTCAAGTTTAAATAAAAGAATGAATAATTATAGTCGTAGTAATAATAGTCTCTATTACTTTATCATATGTTTAACTGTAGATTCTTGATTTTATGCAACACTGTATAAAATGTTAAAAGAATTTATGTACTTTTATGCATTGAACTTATATCGTGTTACATTTTGCTCTTTTTCTGTAAATATTAAGCTTTAAAATTGGCTTTTTTTCTACTGTTAATAAATTGATAGAATAATAAGCTAGGAAAAGTTCTTACCAGAAAGACGTGAAAACGAAATCAACTCAGAGGATCATGCAAAACATCGTATTGTAGATGCCTAAAACACAAAGACCCAAGCCAGGCACCGCGCAGCCATTGGGCTAGCAAGGGCTATAGCCCCCTCACATTTTTGCGATAATTGGTTAGAAATATTTTGGAAAGTTTACTCTAGCGCAACTTTGGAAAGTTTACTCTAACGGATCCTAAGAAGTAGCAGTTCTTCTTGACTGGAAAACCCTTTTTTCATTTTCTAGGTGTTTCATTTTTTTTAATGATATGTTGTATTTTCTAACTTGGTTAGCTTGGTGTTTAATAATCCTCAAAGTAATTACATCTATCTTATCAGTAATTGATATCTTCTCTGAATCAGACTGTTTATCGATAATAAGTGGCAATATGGGGCGTTTTCCAGCAAGATATGTGGCAAAACCAAAACTTCAAGAGTAAAGGTGATTTCGAGCAAGCGGTTCAGAACTCTTTTTCTTTATCATCAGGTCGGTCCAAGATGTGTTGAATTATCTCCATGCCAAAATGGCGGCAAGTGTGTTGATGTGTGCAGTGGAGATGGATTCAAATGCCACTGCAAGGAAATGTTTACTGGGAAATATTGCGAGAAAGAGCGAGGTAAAGGTTGATTTCTGTACATACAAAGCACCTGTAGCATTCTGTTCACTAAACAAAATCTTTCAATAAAGCAATATTTGGAACATACACGAGAGCGACCAAATTAAGATCCCGTGACTGCGTCCTTTGATGTATACTGTCTTCAGCAACGACCATATGATTTGGAGTTCTGTTTTACAAAGTAGAGACATAGAGGGCAGTATCCAAATTACACTTTGCTCTCTTTTTACTGAACTGCCATCGTGCAACAAAAGGGGAATGAGCAGTCGTAGTTGTTTTTAACGAAACCCTTTTTTCCTTTTATATAGAGTTTGTGAGACTTCTTTGATTGACAAAGTCAAATTAACAAGTTATTGCATTCTCCTTAGATTTTGTTAGTTGCCATGCAGCATACGAAGCGGGCTACCGCCAGAATGGTATATATTTACTCACAAACATTGGGCACCACTATTGTGTCCTGACCCAGATGACTGGCTGTAACGTATTAGGGGGCTGGACACTAGTGTTAAAGACGGATGGAAGACTGGTAAGAGCCGTTTTTTGTTTCTGGCCATTTAGCATGACACGAAACAGAAAATATAAATAAATATTTTATGCTTCTTATTATAGTACCTCTATGCGTCAAGTAGTTATTATAGTACCTCTTGGGGAAGGGGTTGCCCTGTTGCTCAAAGAATTGTAGCAGGGATTGTACATTGACTACGCACGACGCATGTATACACACTTTATATAAGAAAATTGGCAAAATCTTTGTACGCGAGCTTCCTAACTTTTTTCCAACTTTGGTTTCTATAGTTTCTATGAGAAATTCTTGGCATGAAGACCTGATTTTATCAGATAACCAGAAAGCTAATGAGTAGTGACATCGACCATATGGTGATATCAGAAATGAAATGACGTGGTACGAAATGAAGTGAAAAAAGGAAATGAAGCAAAAGGGGTTTTCTCTAGCTTGGAGACTTAGCGTTCACCACTTCATACTGTGAATAACACTGTGAAAATGTTTTCCATTCATGTGCGAAAATTTACAAACAATGTCAATTAATAGGTAGAGACAAGGATTAGATTTACAAAGCAAATTGAGCATTTAAAGTTTGATAACGCAACTTCAAAAGTTTCTGAACTCTTTTTGCCCAAACAAGTTATTGTATCAAAGTTTCTTAAGTTTTGAAAATGCGAGTCAACTGTAGATCGTTTTGATATAAAAATGGGTTTATGGTTGTTTTATTAGGCATTCTTTTCAAGTGTACTTGTTGATAGTTTTATTTCTGCATCTGTTTCAACGCTAGAGCACATTTAGATACGGATCAAGTCACTGGACAACGAACAGTGTCTACAATCACGTCTATGCTTTGAAGGAGGGACTAGATGGGGACCAGGAGGCGAAGTTTCCGGCATTCAATACATTGCCGTTTACTAAAGTTTGCGCTGGAATGCGACTGGGAAGTGAGAAGAACTTTATCACTCTTCACAAACCGTCAAGCTCACTTTTGACATGTTTTAGTGGATCTTATGTCAGTACGTTTGCTTTTATTTGCCTCCTTTTTGCATTTTTGTCAACTCAGTACAATCTTACAAGTATGCAATCACTAATAACTATAGTCCAAGCATTGATGCCCGGAGCACTAACCAACAACGTCTTCTTTGATTGACAAAATAAACTAACAAGATAACAGGTTTTTATGCTATCTATTTGGGTCCCAAATTTCAGCAAAGATAAGGACCAGTGTAAAAATATCCCCCCTCCATAAACATTGCATCTTTATAACATTACCATTTACAAGCTTCAAACCTTGCATTATGTATTGTTTCAAGGTACGTTCCATCTACGGCAAAGTTGGTTGAATATCTTGAAAGGGAGCACGCTCCAGGCATATTGCAACGTCCAAGGTATCAATGTCATCCAAGGTACAGTTGACTCTCGAGTAAGGATTGGGATCCTTGGCAACAACGAGAATGACTGTGTCACCCCTGATTCGGGTTTGGGTATTGGTTTAGGCGGTGCTCATCTGCGAGGCACTGGCGTTTCCACTGGAGCCACAATGAATAGCCAGCAAGCCTTTGGATATATTCTCATACACTAAACAGTTTGCACTTGGACAGGAACAGTAAAGTCTACATTGTTGCGATATAAATTCGAAGAAGGAACATAAAGAAAAGGGTTAAAGTTGTGTGAGCTAATGATTGATGTGGCGATAAACCAAATTGTTCCTGAGATGGCACAAAGTTGTATGGAAACTTTTTTCAATTAGGAGAAGCAATGAGGCAGGGTAAGAAGGCAGTGGACTGTCAAAATATTTACGTATACAAAGCACTTAAAAGGCACGTAACTAAGATCAGATTTAGAGGAGGCCATCCACAAACTATTCAGATATCAAAGAAATGGAGGATCTTTCGAAATTACACGTTTTCTCGCTAAGTACGTCCAAGAATTGCCAATATGACGTGCGCGCAATTTTTTTGGGGACACGCCCTTTTGTTAAGAAAAGCATTTTAGTCTTTGGAACAATGCTAAAAGGTAAAACAACGGTCGAGGGTAGCAACAAAGCTTCTAAGATCGATCGGCATCTCCGAAGGAGAGATCTGTTAGGGTCAGCCATAACACTGACAAAACCCATAAAAGTAGGGCGATTTTTCTCTAGCAAGCTTTCGATGCACTCTTCCTAAACAGAAAAAACCTTTGAAGAATTTTTTTAAAAACTTTATATAAATCTGTGAAGAAAACCGTCATATTGTGTTATGACCTTGCTTTAGTTCAACGACCCCAAAAAAGAAAGAGGTATACTTACTGACGGGTGGGTTGACTTAAAGGCATTGAGCATGATAAAAGGAGAGGGTATAACAAAATAAGCTGAGTCATGATTTTCATTCTTCAGTGCCATTGGTAGACATGAAATTGATCACATGAACTCACCACGCACTGACTTTCAAAAGCGGATTTGTCAATGGCCAACCAAGGTTACATCTGGATAGATATCACATAAAACAACAGTAAACAGACCAAAAGCAAATAACCTTATAAAGAGAATGTCTATCTACCATGACTCAATGGCTTTTACAGTTTAGAGTATCCTGATTGTTATAATAAGCGTGAGATATTATTAGAAACTATTCCTTTTACAAAACTTGGTATGTAAGTGGTACGAGACAAGTCTGGGTTGGATTGGACCGGGGCTACAATAGGTTGCATTTTAATTAGAAAAGGGTACGATTTTGGTCACCTTCTGAGACGAAACCTTATTACGGTAAACAACAAACATAGAAGTAGAAGTAAATTATATAAGTCTAAACCTTCTATTGACTAATCGAATTGTAAACGTTGATTTACATTCGAGATTTCTCACAAGTTGATTTTGTATGACCGCGATCATGTTTTTGCAAGTAAAAGCGGGATTATATACTTCTGTTCATAATTAACAGTTTTCATTGCAAAAATACCATTAAAGTTTGCAAAATTGATTGTTTCTATGCGTTATCCCGTCTTCATTGCAAAGACATACAGACATTTTTCAAGGCCGAGAAGGAATTTGTTAAAAATCCTGCAGCTCAATCTTCTCGAATAATAATTTCGCTAAAGTATTGTTGGAATTGTTGGGACTTTGCAAACTAGGAATTAATCTACAGATAAGGCAACTAGCCACAGCTTAATTATTGAGAACAATAAGGTAGTTGAATCAAATTTGCGAATGGACGATTTCTAATCTTTAGGCCAGAAAGCAAAATCAATTTATGTTTTTATAATAGTGACTAAATGACTGTCAAATGAAAAAGCTTCTAGTAACGATAAAACTGTACCGTGCAGTCTTGGCGTTCTGTACGCCGGATAATTGTTCACGGAATAACATAAGAATTGTCAAAGTGACACCTGTAGGCAAAGCCGTAAATGTCGTTTGAGAGAAAAAGAAAGCATTTCATATACCCGATGCCAAATACTGATGCCTTGGATACTACAAGTGGGACCTGTTGCCGTGTTTAATGCCTTCCAAACTAATGAATTGAAGTACCTAACATGATTCAAATGGATTAAGATATAAAAAGACGGCTTTTCGTTTGTCTTTTCACAGAACATCCTCAAAATCTCAAGGCAGCAGGGTGATAAAATTCATCAATCCAAAATAGTATCTCAAACGCATGCATAATATATTCCCTAATTTATCAAACAAAATCCATTCACCTTCTAGTTACAAAATTTGTTTCTTTATCAACTTTTCTAATCGCTTGATTCTACTCGATTCCTGCTCAGGGGTCCCCGAGCCCGACTCCGCAGCTCCGGGGTTTCCTACAGATATTCTGCTTCTAAATAATTCTAGCATTGAATGTTGTTCATTTCTCTTCAGACCCTGCAAAGAGAGAGCACATTGCTGAAACAAAATTATGCAGATTATGAAGTTAATTTACCTTATTTATTCGCTTAGCAGTCATATTTTCTCTCTAAATCTCCGAAAATTTCTCCGCCTATGCATAAGACGGATTTCCGTGTAACTATTTTCACTGAAAATGTAATATTCTTCGCCTTTAGGAAATAAAACATGGATGTTTTATCAATCGTATGATAAGCCTCGTTTTCAGATACATAACAAAAGATTATCGACAATTCATCAACAGTGGCTGTTTCCAAAATGGTCGAGCTATCGGCAGTGTCACCGATATGAAGAAAGAAGACAACAGCGTATGATTTTGAAGAGAAATTTGAAAAAAATCTTTTTGTGTGTAATATCTAGCAACAAAAATGAGTTCCCTAACGGTGGTTTCCTATTTATAAGTATGGCAGTATCAACTTTTACAACCTTTTCAAGTCTTTTTTAAACATAATTTTTAAGCAAGGATAACACACATCGACAAAATAAATGTCTCTTTAATAGTTTGGTAGCTTAATTTCAACGTTCCCCTCAATTGATACACACGAAATTATAGAAGCGAACGAACGAGGCAATACATGATGCCCCCCCCGTATATACGCATCCCTGGAATACCCTTAATATATTTCTTTCCAACACGTGACATTCCAAATTTCTGTACTGATGTTCATTTAAGCCTCACTTTAAAAGGCCGAGAATCCATACGATTTCTATGATTAGTCAATTTTTAATTCCATCATCCGATTTGCATGCATGGTCATAACCAGCACAAGAAATAGGTGAATAAGTTGATATGTGAATAGGTGAAAAAACAGAACATACCTTCATCTCCAACAATTTTTGGAAATTCGCAGTGTCTGAATCGTTTAAAAGCTTTATGTAATTCTCAACAAAACCGCCGGGTGGGTCATGTGGTGACATTACAACCTGGGGAAGAATAAAAGAGCTTGCAATTAAGTGAAAACCCCAAAATAGTGTGCTAAAAATTGTAACATTGGCCTTAGAACCAGTTAAGGAAACTAAAGAGATTTTGGGAGCAACAATTCGATAAAATTCAGAATATTAAATAAATAAAATCAGACATTGTTTGTATAGGAGGTAGCGTTGACAGAAAGGTCAATCAGACATGAAACTCGAAGAAATCACTTTGCGTGCACCCACACTAAACATAGTAAATTTCCGCCAGTGTTCAGATCAATCAAAAAGGTTAATTACCATTAAAAATACGAAAGATGAATAGAATAAAATGGTTGTCATCTGGAGGGGGATGAAAAATAATCCTACAGAAATCTAAGACTGAAAAAAAGAATAATAACAATACGAAAGATGAATAGAATAAAATGGTTGTCATCTGGAGGGGGATGAAAAATAATCCTACAGAAATCTAACTCTGAAAAAAATGAATAATAACAATACGAAAGATGAATAGAATAAAATGGTTGTCATCTGGAGGGGGATGGAAAATAATCCTACAGAAATCTAAGACTGAAAAAAAGAATAATAACAATACGAAAGATGAATAGAATAAAATGGTTGTCATCTGGAGGGGGATGAAAAATAATCGTACAAAAATCTAAGACTGAAAAAAATGAATAATAAAAAAGCAAAAAATAAGAACATTGAACAGCAAAATAAAATCATACTTTGAGAATCATTTCTGCTTTAGACATTCCTTTTGCAACAATTTTAGTGAAACTGCAAAATAAAAAGATCATCAATCGTTACAAAAAGCAAAACGCGAAATTGTTAATGTTTTGATATTAACTAACAATCCCCTATGTTGTTCAATAATCCCCTTTTCGATAACAAAAAGGGCATAACCTAAGTTGCCTTTGAAGGTACTAATCATTTTGAAGGCCATAGGTACTGATTACAAGGGCACAGTCAAGGTATTTCACCGAAAGGCCTGCCAAGGGCCATAGTAATAATCTAAACGAAAAATTAAAAACCATAATAAGAATATAATTCGATCCGTACCTTGCAGGCGGTTTTCTTGGGACATTTGAACCGAGGGATGTCAGATCGAGTATGACCGTTTTCAAAGAGTGAGTGTCTAGTAAAAGCTGCAAGAAACGAAGAAATTTTACTGTAAAAACAGAAAATTGCATTAATAAAAACCTTGAGATTTAATCTAAAGGAATTCCAGAAAAAGGTGAAAATTTCTCTTCCCATACCAAACCTAAGGTCGTTTCGACACGGATTCGGTTTCAAAAGATAAGGTTTTCATCGAAATTGAAAAGAATCAGAAACTTTTGCGTGTAAACGAAACGATGCTTTTTCGAAGCCAGCGGTTATTTTTTACAAAAATCTCCACTCTGAAAAGCTTTTATAAATATATATGTTTTTAGACAAGGACTTGTCGTTGTCATGTAAATGGGAAGTGAAGTAGCAACGAAATGATTGCGTTTTCTGATGACAGCACGGTTAAGCGGAAATATAGCATATTAAAGTACACATTGTCAATTATTATTTAAGTGTAAACACCGAATAATGACTGAAGGTAAGAGCAACTTTGAATCCAGGTGCGGATCGAAAGTAACGTGAGAGGAAGAATGACGTGTTTGATTAGAGCTTAGTTTTTGTCTCCTCGGCGGCTGCTAACCTCTCACCTAATTGAAGAGTCCAAAAGAGAAAACGAACTCTTTCTACCTGCCCAATTCGGGATCTTTTGTTTTGATAGAGGCAGGTTCCAAAACACCTGAATGGTAATACGTTTCGGTGCACTATGGGATCTTGATAAAACTTAAACAAGTTGAATAGAACTGCATGAAGGGGCGTGGTATCATTACGGTACATTGATAAATCAAAGGAAAATCCAGGGATTCTCATAACAGCATTTAAAACCACGAAATAGATTAATAAGGATACCTGTTCTGCTCCAATCGTTGAAATAGGTTTGCATTTGTAAATATAGTTGATGAATCGGGGAATGAAAGAGCTATAAAAAACATGTTTTCTTATTACATCAATAGCATGTTATCATTATTCAAATAAGATAATGAGTCCCATGCCGAAAGTAGGCAGCAATATAACTGTATGCCTTACCAACCAGGCTATTGTAGCTTGGTGTTTGCAGTTATAACCAACAACGTAAAAATAAATAAATGAGTACACATATGAAGTAAAAGAATGCAGGTATTTTTGTGTGAGTTACCTAAAGATCTCGCAACAGTTTCTCTCTATTGTACAAATAAAAGCCTTATGAAGTCTCTGAAATCACGAGGCATAATATTGAGAATGGAAAGCTAACGGATTTTGGAATAAAAAGCCGCGAAATGGTCAAATTTAAGCATACACAAGAAAAAGACTGGTAACAATACGGCAGCATTTATAACGAAGATTTTCTCTAAAAAAGTATTTTACATAAAAGAAACAAATTCTAGTTTTAGAAAATTTGCAAGCTTAGGCTCTATGGTCTTATTGTAGTCGCCTTCAAAGGCTAGGCCTTAGATTTAAAGTGTGAGAAGGAAGAACCGCAGGATAGGCTGTCCGCCGGATTCTGTGAATCTTGCAATGAGATTTTAAAATGAAAGATTTAATATGGCTGATCTTTTATGATTGCCTTTCGTTTCAAGTCGTTGGGATCTTACTGGGAAAAAGAGCAAAGCTATGACACTATTGTAAGAAAAGAAATTGGGTGCTCACTTAACAAACTTAATGCAGAACTGAGTGAAGTATTTTCTTGACGACTGGAGACTGTCCCTGATCACGGGAATGGCTTGCTTCATGTGCGTTGTCATAGCTGTAATGTAGCCACTTTGATCACCAACAGTCTCAATGCTTTGCCAATGTACCTATAGAAGAACATGATTACGATCAAAGAGGGACATGACATCTAGAGCGTGGCTACCTGATTGAGCTTAACGGTCAATAAGGATGAGGAAAGAAGAGACGATACAGTTTTCGTCAGCTAAACTTGTCCTAATCTTGGTAAAAGATGAGCGTAGCAACAGCACATTTACTAAGGTGCTAAACAACTACAAAGCTACATGACCTTTGACGAAAATTCTGCATATCATATGGAAGCAGCAACCTCCCTAGCATACAGTTTGAAAATTTGTCGCCTTAGGCCCTTGGCTATGTTGTGCCATTTCGGCCTAAGGTTTTCAGCCTTAGAGTACTTACCGAACACCAAAAACAACTATGCTACTATTCTTCCACAATAATTTAAGTCTCTGGGCTCAAAATTACTAAGATTTCCACTTAGCTGAATAAAAAAAGGAGATTCTGAATAAGAGTGATTTCTTTTACCTTTATCATTGCAGTAAGTGCCGGCTCGCACGCATTTTCAAGATCCTGTACGAGAAGCTGTGTGCTGTTTGAAATCACCCTGAAAAGAAGAGCTTTTAGTTGTTTAATATCCCCCAGAATTAAAAAAACTAAAACTACATTGTACATAAAGGAATCAGTTTCAACACTCCATTAACCAAAAGAAATAAAAAGAGTGACATTTAAATGAGAGTAGAAGGGAAGAGAGAGAAAAAATAGGGTGTAGAATGAGATACAAAGTCAATTTATAAGTTCTACTAATATCAATTTTCTGATAACATCTAGGTGCTGAAACCAAAGTGCTGAAATATGTTGCTTAATCATAGCATAGTAAACAAATTTGAAATAACGATACCAAACAGAAAACTGCCGAAAGAAAATATTTTTCAATTAACAATTTACCCGTGGAAAACATCTGTTTCTGCGCCAAAATTTATTTTTTCAACGAATTCAGCATCTATTTTCTCCTTCAACTTTTCTTGAAGCTGACAGAATAATAAAAAGGATACATTAAAACGTCTAAAAGATGTTTGTTACAACGTAACTAATTATCACAGTTTAAGAAAGATTATATAAAACAACAAGAATTGTTTGCTATACATACAATTTAATGATATTTGCATTGAAAAGGTTGATGTTTCTTGAAAAGGAGACAAATTCAGACGCTATCGATGCGTAGATACATTTTCTGTAAAATTGATTTTATTTTACTGAAGTAACTGTTAAAGGTAATGTGTCCATATAAAAGGACTGCGTATACCCAACTTGTCAAGTAATATGAAAATAACGACTTGTGATTGGTCAGTATTCTTGCGATGCAAAACTGCTCACATGAAAACCAAACTTCACAGCAGGGTAAATAAACAAAATGACCATAATGGCTGGGGCGATAATATGAAAAATCACATGTTTCTGAAAACCCCCGCAGAGTTACTTGCTTTAGCTGGACACATTACCTTTAAGGAGGGTGATTCTAATGCCTGTTGGTAACCGTTTCTAAAGGAAGATGTATAGATAAAATCTATACCTACAAACGTGCTCATTTCAACACAAGAAGCAAACGCAATATGAAACAAAAATACTGAATGAAATGATCGACAGATTAATGAAGAACATGTTTTGCTCTCTGGTCCCTGGTCACATGAGGCAGGCATTGCTACCATTGTGTATTAGTGGGATTAATTTCAATTTTAATTTGTGGGTTCACGGGATTAATTTCTCAAATCACACAGACCAAACCTAGTCAATGATTCCATCTGAGCATAGACTATGATCTGAAATACAACTTGCAAAACGCACCTGCTCAGTGGTTTCCAAACAATACTCCGCAGTAGTTAAAATACAACAGGTCAGTCGCTTTTCTTCAGCGTTGAATTTGATTTCAGAATCTTTTAGTATACTGGCCAGACCAGAAGTTACTCTAAAATAGAACAAAACGACCAACGATAGAAAAATACTTTGACACACCTCAATTTCACATTACTAAATCCGTGATAGCTATGCTCGAAATTCACGTCGTAAATATGAAATTATACACTTCTTAGATTAATGTTGTTAAACTCATAAATCGACTCATGTTATTAGGCCCAAAGTTTTGAGAAGGTTTATTAATCACAAATAAATGCCTTTCAAGAGAGGATTGGTGACAAAAACGTTTGTCATGAATATAAAAATGCATACTGAAGGTGCAAAATATCTTTTCCTTAAACATAAACATTGGTATATCTATGTTTCTTTAATTCCAAGCTACAGACAAAACCCCATATATCTAATTAAACGCAAGTAATCCGTGAAGATAGAAACATACTTTGGTAGATTGCCGGTCAATATGCGATTTGCATATTCTTTCAAGAACTTTTGGAACAAGCTCGCTAAAGACAGCAATGGAGTACCGGTGCTCAATACCGCGCATTGCACCATGCACTTCTTGTAGAAAACAAACAATTCACCAGCGCTTGGCAAAACAGTACTGTCTCCATCTGATTCCAGCTTAGAGACTTCCCGCGACTTGAAATCTTGATTGAATTTGTCGATCAAATCAGATAGATTCCTAGAAACAAATTCAAATCACATATATAAAACCAAACATACACAGGGTAGATGAGTAGATCTATAGACGCAATGGCGGTCAAATATTGGGAGGGTGACAAGTCTATTGTTCTGATAAAAAATGTCACATTTGTCTATTGTTTAAGAGCAAAAGACCATTGCTATAAAAAAATTGGGTCGTCCCCTTCGCCTCCCAAGTGACTGCCACTGTATAGGGGTTACGTACCATGGGCAATTGCCATCTTAAGTCTAGTTCATTCAAATTTGCTTTTGGGGGCCTTTTACAGGAGTTTCCCCATATCTAAAAATCTTTATATTGGATTTTTAAATGTTAAACATAAAAATATGCAGCCTTACATCGCTTGACGAAATTCAATGCTGGCCAAACCTTTAAACTTCAAATTTTCTTTTATAGATTAAAATAAGTGAAACTGCTTAAATTTAGAATCAATATCCACATACTTGTCCTGCGAGTCTATGTAAATATGAAGGTGAGGCTCGAAGCATCGTGATATCAGTGCTGTGAAACTTGATTCTGTGGATTTTGGGCTTTTCTGTGGAACAAGAAAATATTTTCACAAAATACAAGCAGCATTCAAAAATGGACCTCGTCAGACATATCATAATGAGCCATCATTATAGTAATTGTAGATTATTCACCATCTTTCAACAGCCTTACAATAGAGTATAGTTAATCAAATAATCCTGTCAGAGCTTAGTGGGCAAAGTTAAAATGAGCGACATTATGTAAGCTTATTACATTTCAATACTACATTTATTAGAACCGTAAGTATCTTTCAATGCAAGAAAAAAATTGATAAACATACAGATTTGATGCCTGCGTCCTTTGTGGCAGGAGATTCTTCATTTCCCGGTTGCTTTTCAGGCTTAATCTAGAAAATCAAAAGCAATTACATATTTTTACACCTAGAGCTTAGAAACAAGAGTGTATAAAGAAAATTAGTTTAATTCAAAGATGGGACAATACACACTTTTATAAAGAATTATAGATTAAAATATAAAATTGGTACAATAATTTTATATTGTGATAAAGATATATACAAAGATATACTATTTTGATGGCTCTATTACGATGATGATTTCTTGACGAAATAATAAATTGCCAAACCAAACCATGAGAAAATCACTTAAAAATCAATTAAAGATAAAATATTAGTTAAGAAATAATTAATTTATGGGTCCACAATTCTTCAGTACCTCTGGCTTTTTTATGACATGGCTGTAAGGGAATCTTTTCGACAAAAACCCTTCGAATGTTGTCGTCCTCTGAATTGCAAATAACAGCAACTTCACATCGATATCTGTGCTTTTTGCCGCCATTATATTTGATAATTCATTTCTAGAACAAAGAAATTTTTTTGCCATAAAACAAATCAGTAAGAAAGCGTCAATTTAACATCAGGTTCTCTATAAAGAATAATTATCTCCAATTTACAGACCTTTCTGTTGAAAGCGTATAGCCTTAATTATCCTTAATTAGCCTTAATTGTTGAAAGATATACAAAAAGTATCTTTTCTTTTATACAAATAAATACAAAATTCCATCAAAACACTCGGCAAGCTGCAAGAAAAATGATTAAACAGTATTCTGTATCGCTAAACTGCTTTAACAAACCCATCAAAACTAGCACAAAAAACAAGAAAAACCGTTAAAAAACAAATCACCACCTTGTTATCCTGCAGAATTCTTTGCATATTCTCTCGTCGACACACCAGTCACTAGGGAAAGTCCCAGTGAAGTCCTCTTCGTATTTGATCAGAACTCTCTTCATCCATGCGTATCGTCGGTCGATCTTGTCAATCCATGCCACCTTGAAATACGCAATTACTTGATGTAACTAATCTCAAACAATACAATTACCCTGGTATACAACGGAATACAACCTTTAACCAAAGTAAATGAATTCCTGCAGAAAATTTCGAAAAGGTTACAGCAGTTTATGAAAACATGGTTTCCTGTGCCAGTTTTTGTTAAATATTATTATCTAATGCTACTTTCAACATTTGGGATACATCGATGTATCTAATTTAATGTGGATGTGAATTTTCTGATATCTGAAAACCAATAGCGATCAAATTATATAGCTAGAATTTAATGCAGCAGTTTGGATTCAAAAATATTTGAGTAGTACTCACGTCAAAGTTTTCATTGAAAACATTAAGATAATCCGCAAGTTGGAGTTTAATGAACCAAGTTAAAAGATCATCTCTGAAATAAGAAGAGCAGTGTTTATAATTGTAAAGCATAGCTATTTGGACATTGTTTAGCACATTTAGATCAATACTAAAGCGGGACAACAGGGTTTTAGATGCTGAGTCGAGAGAAATGACAACTCATAAAAAGTTGCTACTTTGAATGGTTTTCAAAAGCATAAATTAAAGCACAAATTGAATCAATAAACATTGAATAAGAAAATTTTCACTTTTTGGTGGCATGGTTTCAATATCAGGTTTTTAGCAATTTTGGTTGTTTTCGGTGATAGTTTTAATTCAACTGGTTTAAAACGCCTAGTAAGAGTCTGCCTCAAACAAGGGCAACAAGACCTTGTTTGAGGCAGACTCTTACTAAAACGAAACTTCTTAAGCGTATTTACAAGCTATCACGATATTCAGGCTAGGAATTGTTAATATCATAATTAAATTTTTAGCTCTAGAAAGTTAATTCTTGCAACAAGTTTGTAAAAATAAAACTCTAACTTGAAACGAGGATCCAAGATGGCCACTACTTTGCAAGCATCAGCTAGCTGTGAGTTAGGGCCTGCAGGAGGCTGAAAATAAGCAAAAAAGTCGCGAATAATACTTTAAGTAGTGTCAGAAAATTACTCCCAGAAAATAAGATCTTATATCTAACTTAATGTAACCGTGTTTTCGGAATAAAATTTTCGGACAACTCTTCATTTATAAATGAAAGAGTAAGCCTGAAAAAATACCATCACTCATTACTTCCATTAAAAATTTTCTAGGGGAACATTGAAATTTTACATTGGCTAAGAAATATAGCCATAAAAAGTTGCATTTAATGTCTTGTTGTATAAAAACTATGACAGTCCTCCGTAACTATTGACTCACTTACTACTCAAATAAGATGCTTGTGTCCGAAACAACACGTAATAGACTTATGACCTACACACGTCAAAAATCATGACAAGTGAAGAGTTAAAGCTAATTAAAAATGCAACGAGACCCCATACATATCTATCAACCTGAATCCCGTAAAAGTAAAAAGATGTAAGAATTTCTTGGAAAACTGTCTAACTTATTTGAGGCAGCGACTTTATACAAACATTGCACCTTTTTATAACATAACATAAAAGGTAACATCTAAATACCATTACCTTTATTCCTGGAATTGACACAGCATCCTTAAAATCTGAGAGGATTTGATTCCCTAATTCATTTTGAATACTTGTCACTCTACAGGGAAAAAATTGAAGTCATTAATAGCAGACTTTGAGAAGTTTAGCGCACGTAAATGCTTGCCAGTTATTATAACAATCATTATTCTAATAGAAATACCATACACTCCAAGATTTTGATACGTTATATGCTGGTGTTTTCTTGCGTATGCAGGAAAATCTTTAAAATATCCTACTCAACTGTGTAATTATCAGAAACTACGATACAAACTGAGCTGCTATCAACTATGTTTTCCTTCAGTACAATGGCGTTCTGCAGGTCGCTCGTATAAGTTCTTACTAAAGGAAAAGGTTAGAAAGAATATTTGTCTGTAATTCTGTCTGCAGTATCTCTCACAAGATGGTGTCTGGCCAGGGCTTGTTAATAGCTTGTTAAAAGGAAACTTTTCACTCTTGAAAATATTTGCTCTGCTATGAAAGAAAGGCTAAATGATGGAAAAATACCTTCTTGATAAGCAGAAGGCCACGCCAACAAAATGAAAGAACTTTCAATGTTTATCGAAAAGAAACGAATACACATAAATAATGACATACTTATCTGCAAGCTGCCTAATTTGTGGAACACTGAAATACTTTTTAAAATGGTCCAGGACATTTAATACTCCTTGAAGTAAATTGGCTACTTCTCCATACTGTCGGTTACGAGTTAAGGATCTAACAAGAAAAAATAAAAATTTCGCTTAACCTCAAAACGGCTTAAAAACGTCAATGGGTGTCATGATACACATACGTCGAACAAACCCCCATCTACGATTATATCAAATCGATGCGCATGCAATTCTAAATTCAATTATCAGTGGAACGCATATGCATACCGAGCCTGTTTATCCTATGTATAACTATAAAAAATACCAACAAGGGGTGCACCATCCCTTGAACCCCTTTTGGCGTTCTATTTGGTGTAAAAATGAACCTACAAAGCCGATACTATTGCCTTTAAAAGGGCAATTTCATTTTGTTTCAAGACTAACATAAGACAGGTTTTTAAATTTTCATAGGCTTTTTTTCCTCATTAATTTTTTAACTTAAGGCAAGATAGTGAACTTCATTGACTATTCGTAAATTCTTGAAGCTTATTTTCAGAAAGAAGTTACATAAATTAGGCATTGACGGATATTCATCTTTCTACATTTCAATCCTACTTGAGTACAACAGTGTTGTGAGAGAAAGGAGCAGGGGCGGAGGGACAGGTGCCACGTGGCATCATCTTATGGAAAACTTTTGCGTTTAATTAGATAGAGTAACGAATATAATTGTGCAATTTTGAAAGATTTTTCATTTACAAGTTTTTGAAGAATGGATCGCTGTTCTGCTATTTGAGTCAGGCAAAAGTTTTCAAGATAAACCGATGGTAATTGTAAGCCTATTGAATAAACAGATTCTTTTTACGCAGGATACTTTTTTGTCAGAATGGCAGTTTGTCCGGCTTTCTCTTCGGACCTAAAGCCACGATGCCCCTGCTGGAGCAGCATTTTAACACTTTGCGAATATAAATTTATCTATCATCATTGATTCTCTTTTCTGTTTCACTCTTCCTTTTTTCTTGTTTATCGTGTGTCAAATGGATGATGTCCAACTGAAGGTTGCTATTATTAATTTTTATTTTGAACACATGATTCTTTCTCAAATATAAAACCTTTCTATTGCATTTATACTTCAAACCAGTCTTTAACAAGCAGTGAGTCACTTACTCTAAATTCTCAACGCCACCAACTAGAATGTGTAGATGATTAAGCGTGGTAATTGATGTTGTAAGATGTCTTTTTGCGTGGTCAAGCTGCTTGATATCTCTCGTTATTTCTTTTACCTGTAAGACGAATAACAATTTGTCTTTCAAAACCGAGCTCTGCTTACAGTCTTTAAATAACAGAGAAACAACGTGAAACGAAAAAACTTCCAATCATAAAATGAATGAATTACATGTAAATTTTGGTGGAAGAATTTTTCTACCAGTTAGAGTTACAATCGAACTGTCTAAGCTGGGAAAAATATTGTAGCATTGATTAAATAAATTAAATAACCGGAAACAAAAATGTGAGCTAAAATATTATCTTAAGGAAACGTTAAATTTCACGTCTTTTTTGAACAATCAGTGAACACTGGAATTAACCAAATCCTAATTCTTGGAGCTTTGAGTAATTACCCAACATATCATACCAAATATCTAATCTGCACTTTCAAGCAGTAAAATACTGTCTTTCAAGCAGTAAAATGCTGTCTTTCAAGCAGTAAATTACTGTCTTTCAAGCATTAAATTACTGTCTTTCAACATAGAAACTGTTCAACCTAGGTTGAAAACCTCTACGTTTGTGAAATCTCAATGAATTTCAAATAGAAAAGCAGGACTACAAATCAAAATAAAGTGCAACATAAAAAAGAATGAAAAATGTGATACCATTTGCTCTGACTTTTCAGCCTTTTCTTTTATATCTTTTATTTTTGAAAATAAATCATGAATGGAGCTTTTTGCCTCTTCCAGTGCCTAAAAATACAAATTCTTAATATTCAATAAATAAAAAAAATTGAGAATCTTAGACTACTAAATACAATAGAAGTAATTATTCTGCACTGCTTGGAAATCCCAACATTGTGAGATTCTGAAGCATAGAGAGGTACAGCCTTACATAATATGATTCACTGAAGCAAATAATCATGTTGGAACAATACAAAGCTGGCAAAAAAACTTGCAAAAAAGAAATTCTCTAATTCAGAATTTTCTTAGTAGTATGGGTCTTTCTGAGCTAGTGGTAGAAGTTGCCCTTTCTGAGAGGGGCAAGCCTTATCAATCAGTTGTCTATACTTCTCTTTAACTGCTAAAAAGCTCATTTCTTTGTGGTAAAATATGTAAGAAGAGAGAAGTTTATGCACAATTAGCTGAGTTGAAATGCTAAGTTCCCAACATTATTTAATACATGAGCCTAATTTCAAGACAACAACAAACAGAAGAACACTAGAAAAATATGTAGGATAATGTGTAGGACAACTAAACTGAGAGGTATGGTTGAATAATTATTTAGTACGAAAAAAAACATTAAATATATGTACATACATATGAATATAAATGTATTCGCAAGTACCTCAAGACTTATATTAGATATAATTTTATTTTAATTTTAAAAACCATTTTTTAATTTACTTCTATTTAATATTCTTTTATTTTAAAGAAAAGCACTGGAAACATTGGATATAACTCATACTTCTAAAATGATCTTAATTTAGGATTTTAAGGATGTGTATATCTAAAAACTTTACTTTGTTGCAAAATGCTTAGATGAGAAATGTTTATGTTAACTCACAGTTTTCATATATGAAAACACCGAGTTCAAAGAAAGGAAGCTTTTTACCTGTCTGCCATCATGCCCAACTTCAGTTTGTCCCCTAATTGCAGTCCTTATTTCACCATCAAGCCTCCTAAATGAAAATGCTTTATGTATACATATATACAAATGGTTGTCATTACTATTTCTGGCATATTATACAGTCAAGATTTTCATAAACTCTCAATCGGATTACAAAATAAACTTTACTAGTTTAATGCCTTGGGCAACGGGAAATCTAAAACCCTTTACATCACAATTAAAATGATTTAACAATAAAAGCATTTATTTATGACATCTAATTTAATTTACATATTGAATCATGTAAAATTTTAAAAACTTTCCAAACATTGTGTATTCTGAAAATGTATGTTCACCTTATCCTGAGTCGAATTCTTCCCATAACATTGTCAATGTTTGCCAATGACTGAAATCAATAAAAGAAACAATACATTTTGTTAATACCTTGAATGATAGAGTGAAAATTTTATTTTCATATTAACAAGAACATGTCTGACAATTCTATGACAAATCACATCATTTATGAGTCACATTATATTTCAAAAACAATTGTAACTATACAATACATTTGTTAATACCTTACATGACAGAGTAAAAGTTTATTTCCATAATAACAAGAACATGTCTGACAATTCTATGACAAATCACATCATTTATCTATGCCAAAGAAAATTAAATTGTATTCAAAGCTCACGAGTAACATTAGATTACCAAAATAATTGTAACTATACCTGTTCTGTGGGGAAGAGTTTATTGATGTAATCAACTGGATTGAAGTCCTTGTTATCCAATGGGTCATTACCTGAGATCACCTGTAAACAACATAATCTTGTCAGACATTATACACCTGAAACATTCACCCATCATATCATAACCCATCTCAAGAAAATAAATGTTTAAAAAACATAGGAAGCAATACCATTATATGAACAGGCATTAAAATAAGAATGTGACTGTGTTTAAGAACTTCAACCAAAGAAGATGAAGCTACAGAACTTTTTAGATTTGTCTGCAGTCATTTGTTACTTGTTATTAGTTATTTGTTTCTACCTAGCATCCAAAGGTAGTTTTTAGGACATTGAGAAGCCTATGCTTATCAAGCAGTATCCTGGTCCTTCCTCTTGATGCGACCACACCTCCTGATTCCTACACCTGGAATTGCGGAGAGCTGGTGACTCTCTCACTCTGGGTGAAAGTTTGGTCATGCCAGGGACTCGCACCACGGACCCTTGGGTTCCTCGTGCCTGCTTTTATTTGAAAAACAAATCAAGGAATAGCAATTAACAACTGATTATATGATCTCTTATTGAATTTTTCTACTTAAATATAAAAATTGAACCTTTTCAAAGGTGTTTAACTGATATTTAATGACCTGACATGAAAATATGAAAATGACCTGACAGGCTTTCATGCTACTCATTCAGACTCATTCATGCAAACAATTCCAAAATACACTTAAAGAAAAGAAACTGATTACTTATTTGTGTAATCAATTATCTAATTTTCCCATCATGCCATCAGACAAGAAAGAGATCAATGCTGTAAAAGTAGAACAGCTTTTTAATGAACTGAAAACATTTTAGTGAACATTTTATCGGTCTCACATATCTTGCTGGCATGCACCAATCTTGACAAAACAAAATTTAAATCCATCCAGGATCAAACTGTTTACAATGGAAATTATCATCAAACAGATAGCCCTAAATGAAAAATTAGATGTCTCCATCATTGTATGAAGACACAAAAGCTGAATGTTGATTGCTACAGCATCTTTTGAAACTGTAACAATTTCCCTTTTGCGAGAACCAATAAAAATATTTGCAAGATTGTTGTGATGGTGACATTGAGTTAGTATAATTTTGTAGCTGCAAGCGATACAAAGTTGGTCCCTAATTACAGGAAAGCAGGAATTTTTCACCTTGAAACTGAAATCGTGTCACTTCAAAAAGTCAGACAACCAGCTACATATTTATAGTCAAATCATTTTAGGCCTGATGAAATCTTACATTACAATTATATAAATGAACACACATTTTGCATTATGAATGTTGTGCTATTCCACTTGTTACAGCAAATTAGCACAGTTCATTTCTCTTACATAAAAACTCGTATACTGTATTGTAACTCAATCGATGCGTAGAAAAATAAGTATAATTTTCACGTTCAGTTCAAGAAAATGAGCAATTAACGCTTCTCTTACCTCTGCGATCGCACTTTCTACATCTTCGGGGAAATCTAAGAAATTGAATAAATCATCGTCACCAATGTCATCCCCTGTATCATGCTGAAAAACTTTATTTTTCCCATCTTTTTTCACATTTTCTGTCGCTGCTTCCGCCCCTTGATGTTCGGCCATCTTGACAATCGTCTAGACTAGCCTCTTTTTCAATTTTGGTCAACAAATTTTTCAAATACCTCCAACCCCCGAGTAGCCCCCAACCCCAGGGGCTTATTTGTGAAAGTAAATTTTTGGGTTGGGACTTTTCGAAGGGGGACTCTTTGAGGAGAGTTACTCATTAAACTTTATGGTTGATGTAGTTTAACTGTAAGAATCATGATCATTCAACAGAAAAACACCTATTCTAGGGGAGTTTTTTTGAAAGGTGGGGACTTAATCGAGGATTTACGATATTTGTATTTCCAGAATTTCTAATTTCCCGGATTTTTAGCGTGTGTGTTAAAAAGAAAAAACTCTGAAAATATCTAGAAGTTTAGTCTTTCCCGTTAAATAATTTTAAAAACAAACTATATTTTCGTCAATGTTCTTGAGCTATGGAGCTCATGATAAATCATTTTTCGCTCATCATTATCTCGAGACATTAGTATGTTACAAGACTGCTATGAAAAACATATCTCTTCAGGAGGAAGGAAAAATACAGCTAGCCCCTTTGTCAGAAAGTTAATCCTTCATGTGATGGTATATATGCACAAATCAAATCAGTGAAAGAAAATGTGCGGGAAAGTAATGTACGTGATGTATCCAATCTTTGAAGTACTTGATGTACTTGTTTCTTTGAAATTTGTTTCGTTGAGATTTTATTGCCTTTTTCATATACTGAGTATTTCGTGCTCCTGTTTTCAAAATAATCCCACTTGCTTGAGTCTATGTCTCCATCTGCATAACTCTTGCTTAATAAACGTGAAGAAGGTTTTAAGGTTTTAGCTTTGGTTCCAGTTGGCATTACGTTTTCTCCTTTGTACAATCAAAAAATGACTACAGAAGACAATTAAAAAGAATCACAACTTCATCACAACTAATAAATTAAAATTCAATGCTAAAATTCTCCTAAAACATAGGTTGACTCCAGGTAGAAAAAAGAAGAAAATTCAAGTAGATATCGCATGAGTAAATAGAAATGAACCGTCATTGTTACGTCTAAATTTATCTAAATGCTTGTTAAGTCTTTTTAAATGATTGCAGGAACTCTATGTATTTCATGTTTACAGAAGATTCAGAGATGAGATTTGTCAGTATGAAAGAGAAATTACTTAGTTTTCCACTCAGACTCACGCAAACCAAATTTGCAGTTATTAAAAATTATCTCTCATTCCCCATTAAATTTTATGGGCTAGCAGCACGCGTAGCTTCACCAATGTTCACAGCTGGACAAAAAATTGACAGGATAACTTCAACTTGTAAGCTAATTCATATTTTTATTCTGATATTAAAAAATTTTCACTGTGCCTGAAAGCTTGGTTAGCAGTTGCAAGATACATTTTTTAAAAAGAATGGAATTTAAAACCCTAAAACAATGTCTGAAAAAGGCTCTTTAAATAAGGAATTGCTAGTAAATAAAAAACAGTGCCATATCCAACCATCCGTAAGCCCTCAATCCCTGCTTTCAAAGTCACATTGTCTATAACGTGAAGATGACAAAATCATAAGATTTATTACATTCAATGTATAGAGAACGAATTTGTTTTGTACTGTGGTGATGTATAAGCGAATTATGTATATTATAAATTGACTTAGAGAAATAAAGATTAGCCATCAGAATCAGAAGAATCGTCTTCAAGCTCCTCGAGTTCAAGATCTGGCATCGGAAATCGAAGAATGGCAGCAACGCCGGTAAGCATGCCAAGCTCTGTAAAAGATGGTGTGTTATATGAAGTGTGAGGCCATTGAAATTTCACGAGGGAGCCTTCTAAACATATTACATTCAAGACTGGGGTCAGAATCTTGACAAGTCTCATTTACCAGAAATAATTCGAATGTAGGGGAGTTGTAAAAACAGCTTTCAAAAACTGATTAACAATAAAAACAGATAAATAAATTTCAAAGCAGGGGTTTCTGAATCCAGAAACGAAAGAATCTATAAACAAGAAATGGAGAAAATAGCGACTGAATCTAAACATGTGTTTGTCATCAAAATATTTTACAAATGATTACAGATAACGATTGGTAACTAGAGGAAGACCACAATACGAGTAAATATTAAGGAAGTATGTTCTATAGTGCCATATCGGCGATAATCTAATTATTGCATTCCTCATGACATTGCAACATTCATGGCAACTTTCCGCTGCTCAAAGATGGCTAGAGCTTCCTTCAATTGAAGCGTTAGCAGTCTATCCTTACTTTAAATTATCCTACTTTTTTAACAAAGTTATATCATAAAAAGTGGTACTTACGTTCTCCAGACACGTGAAGACTTGAAAATATTCTGCGAAAAAGAGAAAAGTGAATTGCATGAACCACTTAGCAAAAGAGACTCAACGCTGTGTGAAGAGTAAGGGAAAAATTTAAAGACCAGGCCATTCTATATGTAACAAGGATTCTACAACTGGCATAGTTTCTCAATAACATAAAGCATGAAGGGACTTATATTATTTAGCTAATTATTATAATACTGTCTCAATCTGTCATTTGCAGAGAAATCTGGAAAATGATGAATCGCCAGGCTTGTCAGTCTCCCTTTCACTTTAAGACGGCGTTTCTATCTTTCTTCATGTTTTCTGTTGCCAATAAATAAATATTAAGAGTAATATAACACGAGTGTTAGCTTTATGGGCTACCTCATCACAATTATACAAACGAGCAACAATCCAATGATATTCAAGCCGAGTAATGAAAGTACAAATAATCTGCCAAAACCTATTTTGGCCTTTAAACCCACAGATAAATTTATTTTCCACTATTCAGCTACTTAGTATAAAATCACCGGCACTTAAAGTTGCCAAAATCGTAATAAAGATTTTCAGACATTATCTTGAAATAAGCGTCAAAGTTAAATTTCAACTTTGCCAGTTTTTTTTACAAAAATAGTATATAGCAAACAAGAGGATGCTAAAAAAAATTCTTACTTTACATCCCCTCCGTTTTCTTTTACACTTTCAACCAGATTCACATACTTCCTCCGCGTTGCAACATCGCTCGCCCTTTAGCAACGGGAAAATATATTCACACGATGCCATTACGCAATGAAGTAAAAGAAGACATTTTCAAATTAGAGTAAAATTTATTTATTATGTCACTGGATGTATATGAACCACAGGATGGGCCAAAAATATGCCAATCTTGAACCAAATACTCGTTTTAACGATTTGAACATTTGGTGGCGAAACGATATATTCGAGTTCATTGGTATTAAATGACAGTCGTAGAAGGGGTACTTTCTTCATTTCAGAAACAATTGGTTTCTTTTTTGAAAGGGTTTGCTGCAGTGTATCTATTATTCACAAAAATCAAAACATGTACTTTTTCTCAGCATTATTCGCAGAATAGTAGCCGACATCACACGGGCCATACGGGACATAACAACAGCCAAAAGAGTTATTTTACCAACATTACAAAGATTTTCGTGTGATTACTCAACGAAAAGGAGCAAGTAAAGCCGGCAGTCTACTGACAAGTAAACAGTGAACTATTCATCGTACAAACATACTTACAGTTAGCATTTCCACATTGGCCTCTGATTAACTGTATGTATCACAACAAACTTACAGCATAACAGAGAAAAACAGCAGAATTTAATTTAATTTCTCTAAAATATTGACTGGCCTACATTGCATCATTTCACTGCATATTCCGGGCATTAAAATTATATAACATGTTGTCAATTCAATTAAACATAGTTAGTTAGTTCAAAGTAGGTGCTATATGATTAAACGCCTGAAGGTACCTGAAAAGTTCATCTGTGACTAGCAGAGTTTCTATTGCCATTGCTTCATTCGCTCCGCTCACTTGATTGAAACTGAGAGCAAAAATCTCATCATCAAACAAAAAACAATCAAAACAATCGGATTCCAAAGATAGGAATAAATGTTACCTTTGAAACACTGAAGAAAGTAAGATTATTCATAAACGAAAAAGCGTGTTTCTCTTATTAGTCTAGGAGCCACAGTTACTGTGAAGAATATCAAAATTAAATTTGCTTAAAGGGTAAGGCTAAATAAACAACAGATCTATAAAGGTATATAATTTATTGTCACTATATACATCTCAATAATACCAGGCTTCCATATTTTCATCAACGAATGCAGATCAAGTTCAATTTGAAATAAATAGAATACAGATTATCTTTGAGGTGTGGGAATAAAAACAAATAAACACTAACAACAGCTCTATCTTACCCATAAAATGCCTTAGCCGGCTCATCTTGGAGCATTTTGAAGAAAGCATCCAAAGCTTTGACTTCACCAGTAGCCTAAAAAGACAGACACAGCATTAAGAACAGGGTAAAAGCTGTCATAAAATTCTACAGAAGAAAGACTCAGTCGCTGCCTCAGCTAAATGACAACCCTAAAGAAATCTCATTAACAATCAATACCAAGAGAAGGAAACAAACTGAAAGCAAAAGATGGCAAAAGATGAAAAATATAAAAATCGGCTCGGAATAGCAAACGTACAAAACTTTTCAAAACCAAAAATCTGCTACTAAAAACAATTTTGTGACATAAAAAATAACCGGAAAGAAATAACCTGAAAAGCAGAAGTGATATAACAAGCAGGCAAATGTTATAATTAATTTTGTTTGCTGTGGGATCAATAACTAAAAAAGTAAGCTATATGCTTCTTGAAATAAAGGCTTTAAGAGTAATTTATTTTGTTTCACCATGTTGTGAAGTTTATCCAGCAGCAATATCCACAAACGTGAATGAAACTAAGTCTTGCTAAATCCACTATACCTTTGTGTCGGATAATTTGTTTGCTATTGAAGGATCAGCTAACACCTCTAAAAGAAGAAAAAGTCTCTTAAAATACAGCAAAAAACTCTCTTTAGACAATAGGATCTATTGATTTCGAGGCTATGATATCTTTAGGATGGAGCCAGATCTGCCCAATACGAGACTTGGTTACCGAATACGAGATTTCGTATTGTGATAGAGAAGCTAAGATGCAATAGGAATAGAATATGGCTGCCCTTATAGAGTAGCTTGAGTAGAACTAGAGTAGAGCGTAGAAACGTGGCATAAATGATCGTGAAAATGTTTTTGTGTAAACATGAAACTTTCAGTTAATATACAATTACATCAATGTATACATTATAACATAATATACTATAGCACATATTACAGACTTTTATCATATACTATCATATGTTATATTTTCTGTTTTAAAGACCAATCAGTATTTGTCTGGCATGATGTTTAAAATACTACTTGATAATACCAAAAAAGTATGTTATACTAAAACGCATCAATATATACTAAAACCTTTCAGTGAATGTTTGAAGCCGGAGGAAGCATGACTCTACAAAAATAATATATAGCCTTCAAGGGATCATAAATGAAATAATTTCGTTCAAAATTCAAAAATAATAGATAAAATGGAATAGCACAAATTGTTGACACAGCTCATTAAAAATCAATTTGAAGTTTCAAGTTATATAGTATTACAACTGAAACAGAAAAAAATTTCCCTCAAACCACTGCTATGAAATTACGGGATAATAAAAGGAAAAATAGCAATCTGTAACATATATAAAACCATCAAATCGAAACAAAAAAAAGGGAATGAACATTGCGAACAAAAACTTACCAAGACAAATCTGTGTTTATTTTCAAGAAGGACTTTTTGATCTAATTTGGCAGCTTGGTTGAACATATATTCACAAAATTGGTCCTAAAAGAAATATATTACCCACTTTTAGGGACAAATATGAATGAGCCAAAATAAAAATGCTCGCCTTCTCTGTTCCCTTTGATGTTGAAACATCTCTGGGTGGATCACTGAAGCACATTATCAATAGTGCACGAGAAGAAACATATCATTATACCAATCAAAACGGTTAATGCATCAAATCAATATTTGAAATAGAAGGCAAATATGTTCTCGCACCTTTACAAATCCCGGACTTGCAACCAGCACGCACTTTACAACTAAGAAAATGAAGGCAAAATATAAATAACAGTAAATGTCTACGTTAAAAAATTAGTAGTTTTGTAGACGGTATCAGAACTAAGGTTAAGCAAAAACTTTAGCAACATCTAAAGACGGCCAGAAATCTTTACAAAAAGGCATGTATGACGAGATGAATCAGAAATGTTATTTACAATTCAAACTTTAGGGAAAGTTAAACTTTTAGAAATGTGAACTTTTGCTAGGTTTTATCACACCCTGAGATGATAAAAGTAATCTGCATAAAATACATTGGCATTTCTCTGTTTCCATCTATCTGTGTTCATTAGATCGTAGGAGTATCACTTCCTGAGAAACAGTCAACTCAGTAATACACAACAGAAAACTAGTTCAACAAGAATATTGAACGAAGGGAACTATGCGCTGCCATTGATTTCCTATTTCTACAAATGTCACAGTATCGAAATGTATCAAATAGAAGCAAGGCCAGTCCTGCCCTGTTCTTCTACAACTTTCTTCAAAACTTTTTACAAAAATATCCAGGCAGTTTGAAGATCAATTGCTCCTTCAGAAAAAACTTTTTTGGCAAGAAAAACAACATTTTCATAAGAACATAAATGATTACAAGAAACCAAAATCTTTTAACCCACAAGATCAGTTTGTCATTATTATTCTTTGAATGGTGGAAAGAACATTGGAAAAGATAAAACAACTAAACGGGTATTCTTACCATCAAAATTAACATGCCTTAGAATCGCCTGTATTACTGTATCATAAAACTTTAGAAGACCCTAAAAATTGAAAATTTTTTAACATTAAGTAATATGATAAAATTCTCTATCAAAATGTATATATGAAACCGTAAAAATTGATTTGACAAAAAAAGGTTCGGATAGAAATTCCTTGGATTGACTACCGCTTTTTCGACCTTGAAAGAAATTTGTAGTATGACAGGGTTATTGAAATTCTTTCTTTGAACTATAAATTATTTTCACACCCTAAGGATTTATCACGTTACAGGCCAAAGAATTTACCCGCAGGAACGTTTCCTGGCTTTAACGCACTTGAAAGGCATAAAACATATCAGCCATAAAGCCCCTCGTGAGCAAAAAATTTTTAGAATCAATAAAAATCTAATCGCTATTTAATCGTAACGGAATTTAATCGCTTAGATCTAATAAAATGACATAAGGCGCCAAGGGTTTTAGCGATTGCTTCCTGTAAAAACTTACTAAATAAACAGCAATAATATATATTTTCCAGTAAACCTTGCATTTGCTATGCCACATATACTGTCCGTTGCATTCCCTGAAAAATGCCGAGAATGAAGAAAATACCTTGTCATGTTGAGAGCAACTTCCTTTCCTTTTTCTTGGAATTGTCACATCTATTTTGGCCCTTACGATTGTCATACATGAGGTAACTAGGCAGACATGCGCAATACCTGTGATAAGAATTCAATTAGAATAAATGTGTTTCTATATGTCTTGAGAACAAACGATAGCTCTAGCTTTAATGTTGAAAGAATAGCTCCTTAAAGAAATAAATTCATTATCCTACCATGCTCGAAACACCAAAACATTAATAAACTTTCTCAATTAACAATTACTATGATTTTTCATTCCGTCATATTGCTTTGATATCAATTTAACTTTTCTTAAGCTCGACTATATCAGTTTATCCAGTTCTATACTTGCCACAGGAAAATCAAATTGAAAGTTCCAAAAAAGTATGATTACCTTCTTGCATTACAATTGCTGCAAGGTCTGCATGCTGAGTTGGATCACAGGCGGTATCTGCAAAAAGATCACAATAAATATGTACCAAATCAAATCAGGAAAATATTAAGAGAAAACAGATGTACTTAGCGGGAAAATGGCTACTGTGGTCCAGGGCAAAATACCCTGTAATGTCATGTGAAGTAGGGGGATAATTTATCTGTGTGTTTTGTGAACACCTTAGATAAGAAACCTAGATCAGTTTAGGCGTCAAAGATCAGTCTTGGTGTCAAGAAGTGAATCGTCCTATCATCACTGTGAATAGTTTTGCAAAACCTCTTTACTAACTGTATCAGAATTTGGAAGGAACAATATCAGCCAAGTAGTAGTTGAAATGTATTAAATTGTTGTGAAGTATTGTAGTGCTGTTTTGTAGAGCTAAATGAAACCATGAAGGCAAATATATTACATTGTAAATATAGATCTTAAAGATGGATAGTGACTGAGCATGCTATCAACGACCTTTTCATCTAGAAAGCAAAACAAGGGAATTGTTGAAAAGCTAAGTCCATCTATAGTTTATGTATCAACAATTAAACAGTATAGTAGTAGCATAAGCGAATAGAAATTGAATAATATTTCTAATGGAGAAAGGTTTTTGTTCGTGAAGAAATGGTTGATGTGGAGAAAACGGCTAGATTGATACGTCCCATGAGATATGTGACAAAGAAGTCTATTTGCTCATGAGACATGTGACAAAGAAGTGATTCCAATCTATTCACTCAACTAGCTTTTTCTATATTTTAGACAATTTTTTTTATAAGTCTAATTTTTACCAAACAGGCAAATAAGTACAGTGTTAAGTTCTGTTTTGTTTTGTAAAGGTTGTAAAGGCTGATATGAAGTATCTTAAAAAAGGTATAATAAGGTGAAATTCAAAAGCCAAGAAAAAAGCAGAAATAGGAGAGAATTTAGGGTAGAATAATGAAACAAAAAATAGTACAAACCAACTCTTTCAATTGCAATGCAATCCCAATAAGCTTTTGTTACACTGAATTTTCTATTCAACTCCAAGTCTATTGTGTGATATTGTCCCATCTAGCAAAAAAATTAGGTCTAGTACATAGAAATACAACCAATATGGTTTTGATAATAACACATTTAGTTAATCTTTGTATGAAACTGACAACAAGTTGTACATAATTCTACATTGGTAAGTGGATAAAACTGTGATTTTCAAACCAGAAATGAGTTAGGAGTGATGACAAATTCTAACTAACAAATATAAGGTAAACAGCAATCCATACAAATTACAGATCAAGCCTTAAAATACTCAAAACTATTCATAATGGCAGATTTCTGTGAGCTTTTATTGCAAAAGAGTTTCTCCCTCCAAATAGTAGGTTTATGAAAACATTTGTTAAAACACATACTTAAAGGTTCCATGATTTATGCTAATACAGAAAGAATACACATTGCTTAGATAAGTCTTAAAACCAACCTTGACATATTGATTTTCTTCAATATTTCTCCCTTTGACTCTTAGCATTGAAGCTTGGGTGTCAAAATCAATGTTTTCTACTTTGATGGTCAAAGTTGTCCTCACTTTATTGCTGCTGGTGCTTCCAGTTGCAGACTGGGTGGTTACTCTCCTGTATTACCATAAAAGATAATGATATAATATCATGTAATAGTAGGAACTTTTTATGGGTGTCTGAATTAGATCATAAAAAGACATTCACCGTTTGCAAAATTTAAAAGAAATTTTTGGAAACCAAAGTTGAAAATGTGATCACATTAGATAACCAGGACTCAGCAATAAAGGGATTTAAATAAATCATTATTTGCAATTTTTAGGAGCAGTTAAAACTAATGTTGAAAGAAACTTGCTGCCACAACATGGTCTGACATTTAGTGTTTTGCTAAAGATTTAGTGTTTTGGCCTAGAGCATCAAAATTCAATCTTTGATAAATGCATTGAATAAAAAGAATTCAGGGCAACAGAGTAAAAAAGCCAAAACCCTTGCATGTTATGGTTACTACCAGCCCTGTTAATTTTAGGTGTGTGATCAACCGTGCATGCTTCCACTCACACCTAACACTGCAGATGCCCGTTTTTTTTGGCAAGCCCAGTTCCACATTTTGAACTGCTATTCTTTCTCTCTTGTGTTTCTTTTAATTTCTTGTTTATTTTCTCTAAAGTAACTCTTAATTTCTTTCGCACATGTTATCTTGATGGTATTTCCAGGAGACATTATAACTCTTTAAGAGCCGGTTTCCTTTACTTTGTTTTCAAATATGTCTCATTCCATTTTCATATTTTCTTGAACAAATTTCCCTGAGCCACTCCATTTTGGTCAACACGATAACTTGGGTGTTACCATTACTCCATTTTTATTCATTCTCGTATCCTTTGTTCAAGCTCATTTTGAAACTGAGATTGAGTGACTCCGTTTTTGAATGCCTCTGTCTTTGCTGTTCCTAATAAAACGATGTGTTTTCAAATGATTTCATTTTTGAATGACTCCATTTTGAACAGTGATTTCGAGTGACTCTGGTTTTGTATCAAATGACGCCGTTTTGAGGGTTTTAATGGAACTCAAAATCTAAAAGAATTCATTTGAATCCGTTCTCACACGAAAACGAAGTTGTCAACAGGGCCTAAAGACTTGCATGTTTTCTGTTGAATAATTTTGTTTTCACAAAATTTCTTCTAAATTCTGTAAAAATTGTTTGGTTGTATGAAAAAATTGAGCTCTTTTTCAAACAGTGATAAACCCCTTCAATTAGAATCATTTAAAATGCTATCAGGTCATCATCAGAATCGTAAGGTTTTTCATTATAAGGATTGCACACTATCACACACCATTGCATGCCTTGACTTTTGAAGGTGTGCAATTAGCAGCACACCAACAAATTTAATATTACCAGGACTGGTTGCTATAAAACTTGGGTATTACCTTCATAAACTCAAATAGCGATTGAATTACCTAATTGTTGTTGATCTTAATTTATCATTTTCAGCAATTAGATTATAGGCATGCCACATATCTTCTGCTTCTTCTGGAACAAGGGTAACAGACCTGCAAATGGAAAATTTTTAAAATAACAAAGCAAGTATCAAAATATATATCTGAAATGTTTTTGAAAATATAGGACCGACTAAAGTAAAACGTTAAACCTAGCATGATTAAAATTTCTAAATCTTTCAGGAAAAATCTCCCCATTCCACTTATCTTTCTTAAAAAAAATGCTTCTATTTTCCACTTTTGCTTTGTTTTTCTATTGAATAGCAAGTGACACTAAATGTTCTACCCATCATTCCCCGTAGTTAACAGCAAACTTTGTATGGTTACAAAGAAAAACTGAATTCAGGCCACTTGATGTCAAGTCTATACGTAACATTTTGTAATGGACATCATATGAAAAATTTTCCTTTTTTCAAAACACTTTTTAAGAAAGTTTCAGTATGAAGGGCTGGAAATCTCTGGACTGTACTGCCAAAAAGAGATGATAGAGCTTTGCAAAAATTTCCAAAAAAAAAGATTTGAGTTTGCCAATCAAACCATTTTTTCAGATTGTTATTCAACTTCAAGATCGAAGTGAGTTTAATATCTACTGAAGTTTCTCGATCATTTCTCTGAATTTTAGTTACAAGAATTCTAGTAGAGGAATGGATATAGGATAATAATTAACTCACCCAGATCCGTCCTTTTCGAAACTTTTGTACACAAGCTTCATTTTTTTGGATGATTATAAACTTATAACAGATAAGGCATTTCTGAGGGTCGATCGGCCCTGCTTTCGTTGAAATATTTAATGGTTTACGTCTGTTTTCGCCCCATTTTGAAAAGAACGTTCTTGTTTTTGGCCTCACTTTCGTACATGCAGATGCTCCACCGCAACGTATCGATGGATGTTGGTGTTACGTTTGGTGTGTGAGAAGGAAGAACCGAAGGATAGGCTGTCTGCCGGATTCTGTGAATCTTGCAATGAGTATAATGTAAATACGAGGATAAAATTCAGGAACAAAGCAAAACGGCTACGAGAATCCAATGCTATAATATAAATTTTCAAAATAAATTAAATTAAGCGAATACGAATATATCTCCTCTTTTTTTGCCCAAATAATTTCAGTCGTATCTCGATGTTTTTAATGTTTGGAACACTTGAAGCTCGAGTGTTCTTCAAGTTTTTTATTTCAAGTTTGGTTTTTCTACAGTTACAAAAATTTGGCAGTACATAAGTTGCTTCTTATATAATTAAATGGCAGCAAGATAAAATAATTGAAATACTATATTTTCTGGTTCTATTAGTACTATATTAATTTATCTTGATGACAGTTTTTAGTTATATTTAGCAGCACGGTTGATTAGCTGATAAGATATACTTTATATTAAGATGAGAGCAAATTTTCATGCACACGGTGCTTTTTTCTCTCAATTTTTCATCTGTTGCTAGTCACACTAGTACGTTTACTTTTTTCGCATTCTTTTGCAAATCGAGCAACAGTTGTTCTTATAAAAAAGTATATTGCGTGCATTAGGTTATTATGATGAAAATTTATGGATGACACCACACACCGCCATTTGTTAGCCTAAAAAGCTAAAATGTATTCATCTACAGTCTTTTCTCCTCTTTAAACCGGGTCACTGCAAAAGCTTTCGATTTCCTACACAAACCCTAGCAATACTGGTCGCAAGCTGTTTTCTTCTGTATATAAACATTACATGTGATAGAAGGAAAATGTTAGTAAAACATTTCTTTGACATTAAGCATATGTTTTCATGTGGCTATGTATCAAAAGATGGCGTAATCTATAAATTTATAGTATAAATAACAATAAGATACAGTGAAGGCTTAGCGGGTGCAAATGAGAGAATTTGGTACTTTCACGTATATCCAATCCATGATTTCTCTGACAAAGGGGTATATATTGTGCATAATAAAAAATCTCAAATGGAAGAGAATAAAAGGGGGCACTTTCCACAAACCAGGTTGTTTCGACCTATTTAAAAATGATGCTTTGGGTTAATTGCACCATTCAGGAGCGGAGGCTAGTGTCCACTAAAAAAGGTAAGAACTGTCTTTGTAAAATAAGATGCTGTGTAAGTTACAATGTATGACTTATTTTCAAAAAAGGGACTTCTATGGATAGGAAATTCTCTTGTAGCTCTATACTTGAGGACTCTAGAGGAGCCCCTTAGAAATTGAAACATATTCCCACATTTAAGAAGAAACCTTACCTCGGGTTAAAGATTGCAAAAAATATTCTGTTAATACAAGACAAAGCCAAAAAAGTGTTCAAACCTCTTTTATGCAAGAACCCTTCCCACGATGGTTGGCCATTTGTCCATCTCTTTTCTAGAGTGTGTTGTAGTTACTTTTCAATGGAAGATATACCAGATGTGCAGATCTAAATGTCTACTGGCTTGTAATGATATCAATGAGGCCTCGTGTTTCTTCAAATGGTATCCATATTTCCACACATATTACAAAAAACCGATACCGATAATTCCGCACTTTTCAGTAAAAGGGTTACCCCTAAATAATGGCACGTTCCCGTACCTTCAAGCGTATTAAGGTACCTTTCCCCCTTCCCGAGGCCTGCGCACCTGGAAGCCAGGGCTTCCTATTGATGCAAGCAATGTTTTAAAGGTATAATTTTAGGCCAACACATGTGGCACCCCAATTCTTAGCCGCTTCATAAACAGAGTTGGAACATTTCAGTAAATTAACAAACGGGCTCCTTGGTTCCATGGGGAACGTCGGTAAAATCAAAGTATTGAACTAGAGGCGCTGACTACAGACCCGGGTCCGTGGTTCAAGTCCCTGGCATGACCGAACTTTCACTCAGAGTGAGGAGAGTAGCCAGCTCTCCGTATTTTCAGGTGTAGGAATCATGAGGTGTGGTCCGGGTCACATCGAGAAACCAGGGGTAGGACAGTGCTCGATAAGCACAGCTTCTCAGTGTCCTAAAAACTACCTTCGTATGCCAGGCCCGTAGACAGCTAAAGTGGATTGGGGGGGGGGGGGGAGGCATGGGTAGAAATACAGCTTTTTCTATACCTGCCTTATGAAATACTATCATATTAAGCTGCGCTTATAAGATCTTCAAACACAATTTTCGCAAATTATTTGGAGGGCATTGCCCCCTGCCCCTCCCAGTGTTTACGGGCCTGCGTATGCTAGATAGCAAATATAAAAAAATGATTTTTGCTTAGTTTTTGTCTCCTTGGTCGTCTCTGTTTCACTCGGAGGATTGTCCACCATTAGCTCTCTAACCGCAGAGTATTTTTGTTAAATTCGCACACCATTGTAATCATTGGTCAGATGGTGCGGGGGCATACGTCGGCTAAAATTTGAGGCTGCCAACATCATTTCAAGATTTTAACAACAGCAGATTTTGCAGTGGGAATTCGCTCAAATTTGATGCCGAATTGTTGTTAACATTTGTATTTAATACAGAAGCAACATAAACAGAGAAAAGTACTTTGCCACTACAGTGGATAAGGCTGCAAGCACTTGCTTGATTTGGTGTGTAAGTCTCTGAAAATTTCTAATTGCTTAAGTTGACATCATCGTTTCGTTATGCAACACGTATCGTACAATGGAAACAGAGCAAATCGCCTACTCTGCGGTTGAATTCAGCTGTACAAAGATGATTTTGCCATAAGTAAAAACAGTCTTACTGTATGCAATAGGCTTGTGTTGAGTAACGGACTTCAAACCATTGATCTCACGGAATGCCCCAGTTGCTTGTGTTTTGCTCCACAGGAGAGGCATTTCCTTACTCTGGAGCTTGTTGGCTGCCATTTCTCGTATGGCATATACCATACAGTAGTGTTGGTTATGAGTATAGTGCTAGGGTTGCTCCGGAAAGCTGAGCCCCCCCCCCTTATTAATGAGGAAAATTGACAACTTTTTACTTTTGCTATTGTTTTGAGCAAAATTTTGTGCAAGAGCCCCTTGTTATTTTGACAGCTCTAAGACCACTGGTGTTGGGTAGGACTGGGGGCTGCTAATTCGGGCCACTGGTAAAGCTGCCAGTTAATTCTTTATGATAATGATCAGGTTATTTTTAAGGAATTTTCTCTTGATCTTTGTGGATTTCTTGTGTTGAACCAAGTTTGCTACATTACTCGTAATCCGTGACGTTTAGCAGCGAATAAAAATGGTTGGGAACAATAATACTTTCAAAGGATAGAAAAACAATTGTAAACACTGTGATGTTAACAATGGTCTTTTCAAAAGTATTTTAGAAAACTAAGCTAAATGGATTGGTCGTTTTGAAGGAGAAGACACATTCAAAGCGCCACCCTCGACGACATCCTCTTTGTTTTCAAATCCTCAGAAAGTGAACTGCAAGCAGTTGCTTTATCGTAAGAGTTCTACTAATTACGGGGGTTTAATTAATAAGGCTGCAGAAGCGGGTATATAGGTTTCAGATACAGAGCTCTGGTCTCTGTTCCGATGTCGTTATGTTATGTCAAAATTTATGAAAATAATATTAATGCTTGTTAAATTTTTGCCGGAAAGTCTAAGTTTCTAATCCCTCCTATGAATTTTTTTTATCTAGGCCATTGTCTGGTATATCTTATCGTTACTTTTGTTTGCTGTTTGATATTTAAACGCCATAATGCATGAAAATGAAAATTTTTATAGAAATTTTAAAAGCCTTAGAAAATGGAAAATGATTAATTTGTTAGCTAATTTATCACAACCGACACACTGTTGTCTTGTATTGTATTGTAGATTATTTAACGTTAGTTTTTACAATAATGAATATACACTAATTAAGACTAACATCAAGTAGTTTCAAGGATTGCATAAGACAGTTCATTTACTGCAAAACGAGCATGCGCACTTGTTTCCAAGGAACCAAGTTTTGATCAAATTCTCAAATTGTCTAGTATTTTGTGCTGTCTTTATTGATTCCGGGAGTGAATTCCAGATTTTAGGCCCTTGAAAACTTAATGATCTGATACCATTATTGGTAGTTCTGGCTTTTGGAATGTCAAGGGGGTTTTTGAGTCGAAGGTTATAACCTGTTGTTTTGGGTACAAAATAGTCTTTCATGAAAACAGGATTAAAGTTGTTAAGTGTTTTATAAACTTCGAGCGCTAAAATTCTAACTGATTGGACATGTATGGTAGTTTCTTTTGAGTTAGCAAGTAAATCTTTGTACGAAGATGAATAGTCCGAATAGGCTAGTCTTAAAGCCCTCTCGTTAATTTTCTCTAGCTTATCCTGACTTCCTTTACCACATAGCATCCATATCAATGGACAATAATTGAAGTGACATAGTATAAATGAATTCATAATTATCTTTTTTTCTCTGTCACCCATAGTGGCGCATGCACTAGTGTAAATCTATATAGCATACATGTTGCTGTATGTTGCCTGTTGCAATCACATTTTTTGGCAACATTCAGAAGCTTTTCAACTTTTTTAGCCCAAGCTCACAAAGATTAGAAATTCTTAACAAAAATATATTTAACACTTAGGCAGTTGGACTCAAACTACCTCTACCTTAATTCATTCATAGACTTTTGTCATTATTGTCTCTATCAATGACAGTTTGTGGTAAAGGAGAGGCTAGATTATTACTTAGAAATTTTTTGAATTGAGTTATTATTTATGGGCCCCTATAGCCAAGGCCCCCGGGTCAGTGACCCCCTAACCCCCCCTATCCTCAGCACGGAACAGACATGGTCTACAACTTTGGAGGTCCAAAAACAGCAAATAAGAAGATTTCTCTGTATAGTTTCCCAATTCAAATTTAATAATCAATATAAATCGAAGAGTCAAATTAAAAAATATACGTATATACAAAACATTTTCAAGAAACAGAATAAGCTGCGATTTATATATGATCTAGTGTCGTTCTATTCAGATACACTTTGGGCATTGGGGGGGGGGGGGCAGCACCCCACTGTCCTGCATCAATCAGCCCAGAGCTTGGTGAGCCAGTTGCAGATGTTTTCTGACAACCAAAAACCAAAGCATGTATGTTTGAACCTCCAAAAACTTATCAGGGCTTGAATAAATACTGTATTTCGACTTATATAAACTTCATTTTACTTATTTTATTTGCAGAGTCTGTATAAATCTTGAAACTGCTATACAAATGGAAAATATAGAACTAGCTTTGATTGTTTGAAAACCACAGCACTTGTTGACATAAGCAGCTCTATTTCTGCTGTTTGCTATCGTTACTAGCTTCTTCGTTGTTAGGCCCGTCGGTTTCATTCTTTGTCTACTTTACACATAAGCTCAAGATTTCACAAGTTTACATGGACCAAAAAAAAATCGAATTGTTTTGGTGGGGTTTAGGGCCTGATTATGCGAAGTAAGTGACAGACTAGCTAAGAACTTTTAACCGGCCACGAGTAACTGAAGGGGGGCCTGATGGATGTGTTTTGAGAATTAGGGTTTGGTCAAAAGAACATTTCATCATAATCTGTCAATTTCTAAGCACCATAAAATATTTAGCACCAATAGCAATGCTGAGCTGCTGAATTAAACATTCTGTCTTTAGATTTAAGTAATTTTGCGCAAAAGAGCTCCAACCTTCCATTAGATGTTCTGTGGTAACAGACCGGGCCAACTTAAATGTATTGATGATTTCTTCAAATTGATTTTCCTTTATAGCAGTACGAAAAAGATTGGAGAAGCAAAGCGGAGTCACACAGCAGGTGTACGGGGGTCTACCCCCGAGAAACACACCCTTTAGAATTTGGGAAAACGCCCCATTTTGTTCGGACATGCTATGGTTCTTTTAGTGGCAATGGTTGGCTAATCAAACATAATAACCGTCATATGTAGATTTTTGTGGCTGACCCCATTCTACAACTGTCGTTACAGTCGTTTGCTTGCATTCTTTTAAAACGTTTTAATTTTGTTTGAAGCATAAATCGCCCCTGAAGTATCCATTTTATTGCAGATTGCAGACTTTCTGAGCATTAGGGGGGGGGGGGGCGGCTTGCCCCCTCACTACGATACTGTCTGCTAAATTGGTTTGTTGTCTGTATTTCAGAATTTATGATAATAATGATAATAATAATAATAATAATAATAATAATAATGAAAATAATAATGATAATAATAACGAATTATTTAACAGGATAAAAACTTCAACAATTACGAAATTGCTGTTATCAATGTTTGTCCTATAAAAGAAAGGTGCTTAAAAAGAAGATATATAAATATGTTACAACTGCAGGTCTCAAAAAATCAATTTTGTAGTACAGTATAACAAATGAAAATCTCATGTGTAAATTGTGTTCATAATTTTCATAAAATCAAATGCATTGTCAGACGTCCTTGCACTCAATATACGTGCTTACGTACGATATTGTTCACAAAACGTTTAGGTTTTTCATTTCGAAACTCAAATGCTATCCGATTTTGCATTTCTTCTTTTCCATTCCAAGAAATTAGTGATCGGTCCTGCCAGGCACACCGGAGCCGGGAGGGGAGCTATAGCCCTCTCATTTTCTTGCTGAAGTATGATAACCGCGTTGTGGCATCAAGGATAATGGTGGAAAAAACTACCATAAAAGTTAGCCATTTTGTCTAGAGCAATTTTTCATAACATGTGACACTCCCTTTACCCTTTCGTGCTTCATACTTAACAATCAAGCGCAAGCTTGAAACTGGATTATTCGAATCTTCAAGACAATGCAGAAGACGAATTTTCAAGACGTTAAAATATCATTCGCAGTGCATTATCCGAGTTTGCGTTCAAGTTAACTGCTTGCCATGGGCCGATTGGCAAGTTCGCCACTGGTAAACAGGCTGGCTCGGCAAACGGACAAGCTCATTTCCGTAGAGCTAACCCGGGGCCTATATGCAGGGGCGTAGCGTGCGGGGGGTGTGGGGGCGTACACCCCTCAACTTTCAGAGAACTCGTCGGTATATTAAAATTTATAACAAAATATTAATGTAACAAAATAATTTCTGTCGGTAAATTAGGGTTTTGCATCTCTTACACCCCCCAGCGAGAATGGTCACGCGACGCCACTGCCTACATGTGAGCTGGCTGACTTTGATTCAAATTTGAATAGATGGTTTTACATTGAAATACGAATATTGGTAGCTTCAACCTACTACAACACTACTATACTTTCGAAAAGAAAGCAACAGAGTTTTCCATAGAACTTGAATCATGTTTTCAATTAAACGTCAAGAGCCTTGTCTCTTAAAGGCATTGAGTCATGATAAAATGGATTGGGTATACCCTACAGGGGCGAAACTACTGGGGGGGGTATGGGGGGTGCTGCACCCCCCCAATCTTCAAAAAAGCAGATTTTGTCGGGCAAATTTATGGAAATACCATCTAGAAATACGTTGTTGAGAAAAATCAATCAATAATTTTGTTTCTAGATGTATGAAACTTTCATCATACATTCATAAGGAGTTCGAAAGTATTACACCCTTCGCTAGAAAATGGTCATACAGACGCCAAAGTTTTTTAACTAAAAAAATTCGAATAACCGTAACAAGTAATAGAACGTTTTAATCAGTTCAAACGGGAAATAATATAAAATTTATCAAGAAATTGTAGTTAAGATATGAATTGCAAAAAACTTTCGAGTTTATTCTATTTCTGAAAAATATCCGTGATTACAAAAACACGAAAATTGAGCTTTGATGATAGGTGTACCTGTAAAATACCTCCAATAAAAACTTTCCCTTGCTTGAGGGATTTTGTTATGGTGAATTTAGAGATACGTACTTTGTGCTTGGGTGTCTAAAAATGTTGAAATTGCTTCCGGAGCAACCGAAAATTGAAAATGAAACTCAGAAAATGCAACTGAAGCCCTCTTTTGTTGTAACATTGCAGTCTTCGTAGCTGTTTCTAAACCCCGAAATTTCCAAGCTGTGTTCTGTTGTTCGACTTTGATAAAATTGAGACCCTACTTCAATCTCTTTTTGAATTGCTCTCTTAATAGCTAGGTGATTTAGAAAGTGAAGACTTTTTTTAGACCTTTTATAGAAAAGACAGGCCTTACAAATGCTTGCTTTTTGGAAACAAATGTTTATAGCCAACACCAGAAAAACTAGAGGCATATTTCTTGACTTTAAACAAACAGCCTGGGCCGATGATTTCAGCCCTTGAGACGATGTGCTTCAAAAATGAAGTTCATGTATGACACGCCCTTTCATCAAGCATGCCACGCCCTTTCGTCGGGCATCTAAGCTTCATACCCCCCTAATGAAAATAGTGAAGTTTCGCCCCTGATACCCTAAGTGCCAAAATCTGCCGAGTCATGATTTTCATGACTTCAATGCTATAGGTTGGCCTGGAACTGGTCACATGAACTCACCTCGTACTGATTGACAAAACAATTTCTATCAAGAGCAAGTTGTCAACAACGGATGCAAATATCACATGAAACAGCAGCGATCACGCCGATATGACCAAATGACCCCATATAGTGAAAGCCTATTTACCATGACTCAATGCCGTTAACAGCATTTTAGCTTTTCAGAAATAATTCTAGGAATTACTTGAAATCTTTAAATAATATTTATTATGGTTATGCAGTAAAGACAAATAAATAAGAATATATTTCTTATGCAGACATAGCGCTGAATAATGGACCTTTTGCTCAATAGAAAAACCCTTAACAATGACCCACAATCTTTGTTTATAATGACATTTCCGGAAATGCTCCTTATCGGCCTAACTATAAACAGCACCTAAAAGTATGTTTAAAGAAAAGTACTTTACAAGGAAAAAAATAAAACGAGAAAACTGGAATCCAAGTTTTAATCTGTTGTTGTGAACTCTTCTGTACAAATAGGGATGCCTCCGTGAGAATGAAATAAAGACTTCATATTCGGACCTTTTTTATTTTTGTGTGAACTAAGAATCTGTCTCGAAATATCTTTTTTAAACAATTTACTGGGCTTACTTTAAACCAACTTTAAAGCTCTAGGTAATTTGCGACAATTTAGATATTATGATGCAGACTACCACACCCACATTCACCAAAACTATGCCAACTTAGTGGTAGTAACTTAATTTTGGCCAACAGAATCTAAAATTGAATGCAAATCTTCACATGGCAATAGGTGTAAAATAGTAAACAAGACTAAAGTGTGCTTCTTTGTCAGGAAATGTTGTCAGAAATTGTCTGATGTGGGCTCTCTAAAAGTTTTTAAATTTCCACCTTTTCACTGAATGTATCTTCTAATGTACTTTGCTGTCCTTCTACATTTAAAGGGGGTAGAAAAATCAAGGTTTTCGCTGTTTATGGTATCGTTCATGCAGTATAGGAAAGTAGTCTGTAAACTTGCAAGAAATGTAACATAACACATTCCTAAGCTTTTGGTGGAAAAAGAAAAACAAAGCAAGCTATTGTCCACAATTACTCTATATTTTCTAGCTAGGGTGTCTTGTTTTTGACACAATAAAAGGGAATACCCTTGATTTTCAAAGTAGGGAGGCCATGAAAAGTTGGAGGAAATCTGCAAAGAAAATCTTTCGAAGAAGTCCACTGTCAAAGAGATTTTTAAGTAGCATGTGTGTACAGCTGCTTAAGATGTGCTTTCTAGTCAGGTAAACTGGCATATGTTGCCGGGTTCAGAGCTGATAGGACCTTTAATTATTTCAATGTAAATTTTAAGGTTCCATCTTAAGTTATGAGGACAATTTTGCTATCTAGAAATTTATGAGACTGAAATCTTCATCATATGGGGCAATTTTTTAATGGTAATGCAGTAGGCAAAAGCTAGATTTCCGTGTTTAAAGTCAATAATGTATTGTACTTTTTAATTTTCAGAAGAATCAAACCAAGTCTTCATTGTTCCCTTCCACTACTAGAACTTCTCTGTTCTCATAAGTAAGGAACCCATTTACATCAATCAGCATGTTTAGAACAGTATCTCCTTGCCCAGAGTTAATCAAATCCTGCAGTGTTATATTGAAGGGATCAGCTGGCTTTATCATATCAAAAATTTCATCTTTGACATCATGAAGGGACACAACTTCATGTCCATGTTTTCTCATTTCTTCTTGTATTGCTCTGAAAAAATAATTCAAAGCAAAGGTGTTCAAGAACCCTGCATTCTTTACATCCAGAATTTTGAAGAGATACTGCAAAGCCTGTGGCTCTTTTTTGTTTTCAAGAGCAAGGACAAAATCAAGATAGGTCTTGTAGTCCATCTCGCCTTCATATGTTAAGCATTCTTGAAATACTCTGTCAAGAAAAACATTAGTGAGTGTGCCTGTACCATAACGCTTTAACTCCTGCTTTGAAAGCATTCCATTATGATCTGTGTCAAGGTTAAGATATTGCCCATAAACTCTAAGGGCTGAAGATGCAGAGAACCAGTTTGAATCTTGCTTGTCCTTGGAAAGAACTTCTTCTCTAAGTTCAAGTAAGTCATCTAAAAAGCTACAAGACAGGATGTCTTGAATTTTCACTTTTCCAGTGTGCATTGGGTCAAGGAAGAAAAAGAATTTCCTGACAGCAGTGCACACATAAAAAGAATAAAAGCTCTTTTCCAACCCATCAAGTTGTGGAAGTGTAGGTATTAATTCAAGAATGTAGTTTTCCAAATCAGATTCCCTAAGGTAGCCTTGACCAGCAACATCATACAGGCTAAGACCAATTCTTGTTTGATGCAGCCATACTTTGCGCATTACATAGTTGAAAAATTGCATAATGGAAATTCTACCATATGGATCTTTCTGACAGAGTTTTGCAAATATTATTGGCTTGAAGAAATGCTTTGATTTGCTGCCAGCTTCCTCCCTAACTTTGAGAAAACCATCATAGTTTATCATTTGTTCATCTCCTATAGTTGGAGGTGTTTGGTGCTTCTCCAGAAGGCTCCATAGCTCGTGTAATTCATCATTATCTAGAAGCTCACGACTTCTTCTTTGCAGGAAAACAGCTCTAGATTCTTCACGCAACTTCTGTTGCAGGACGTCCTCTTCAGAGGGGAGCTTAAAATAAAACCTTGGGATTTGTGGTTTTACATCGTTTCCATTTTCTATACCATCGTCACCATTGAATGCTGGAGATTTGTACTTCTCGTAAAATTCTTTGAAAAGACGTTCATCTTCAGCTGCTTTCTCTTCGGCAGACTTGGATCTTTGACTTTCGGTCTGCTTGCTTGCGGTCCATTTCTTAAGACTTTCAGCCCAGTTCATGATTGACAGCCTTGAATTATTGGATTGTGAGTAAACTAAGTTATCGAACGAAGCTAATCAAAATAGTACATAGCTTTTACACAATGCCAACTTTAACTTTGCCTTGAATATTGGAAAGCAAGTTTTGAAACAACAAAATTCCGTAAATTATGAAATTGCCTCTGTGTCACCATATGTCAATATTATAAAGAGGCTGTGAAATTTCTGGGAGTCAATGTCGAAGCAGCGGAAAGCAGCCCCGAAAAAGACATGAAACGTCTCAGAACCTCGGAAAAATAGAGGTTCCCCAACTCAGCGCAGAAATGGGTAGAGATAAGGCGAAAATTTTTTTAATTTTAATCAAAAGAGCATGATAAACAAACTTCAGTCATAGTGGCTTCATCGTTAGAGGCATAATTTTGAAAAATACAATGAAACTGCCGAAAATAAACAAATCCAAGCTTTACAGGCTGCGAGAATCTTGCAAGTTATTTATTCATGCTATTTTTAACGTTAACGCTAGTACCAAAAATTCATTTGGATTATAAAAATTATTGCTGGTTCTATTGGTTGTTTTAAAACAATTGTTTGCAGGTTTCTTTAGGGAAATGAATTAATTCGCCTAGTTTTTTCACCCGTTGTAAACAAGATACTTATAGGTTACTGGCTGCTATTATCGAAGCATTTCCCCAAGGGTGCCCGCCGCCATTAAGCACAGACCCCGGACAATTCAGTTTAATTGTTGCGTGTTTATTGTACTCCTCCGCGGGTCGTTGAGGAAAACAACCTGGAATGAATTCAGTTGTTCAAGTATGAATCAGCATTTTAAATGGCAATTCAGACTCGCATCATGTGTATTCAGAAATTCTAGCAAATGTTGCACCTTCTTAAATGTATTTCGTCCAATTTCAGCACAATATTGTGGATTCTTGTTCAGTCGTTCACATATAGCTGGAGGAAAAATGTTGGAGGTTGATGATTCAGGAATGGGCCTAGTAGCTGATATCAGCAAAATTGGGCTTAAATCGCCAAGATTCAGGCCGACTAACTATCGGAAAATTGTACATGATGTAAGTCAGCAAAGTAAAATGTATGCATGCATTGAACAATATAATGAACACAAGGTCATTAAGGACTGGATTTCAAATCTGACGGAATCGAAGTGCCATTATGGCGAGGCCGTTTTCGTGTTGGGGCCGATGGGTGCCGGAAAAACTACCGTGCTAATGGAAGAGTTTATGAAGCACAGCATTTACAAGGATTATGCTTATGTAGATACGGATGAACTAATGGAAAAGCTGGATGGTTTTGATAGTGACAGAGTTGAAGAATTCTACCCCGTCGCACGTTCAATTGCAATTAAACTGACGGACTGGCTTTTAAATGAAAAGATTAGTTTTATAGCTGAAGGAACTTGTGTAAAGTATTTTGAACTTGAAGATTATATCCGCCGACTAAAGAATAAAGGCTACCTTATAAGAGTAAAGCATGTAAATGACATACCACTCGAGGAAATTTTAGCGAGAACCAGTAAACGAAAGCGAAAAATCCCAGCGGATGTTGTAAAATCGATATATTATGGTTCCTTGAAAGGTGTCACGGAGTTAAAGAAAATGAACAAAGACAATATTCTTTTTGAGGAGTTGTGAGTTATTTGTTTACAGCGACTGTATAGCTTCAGGGAAGTTTTTTCTTAGGGTTTTGTGCATTCTTGATCTGGTAGAACGAATTGAGTAAGTAGAATAGATGTTGAAGCCAATAAATGATATTTTTAAATGTGGAATTATTATGTGATGATTCTTTTTCAATGCCATGTCATTATCACTTAACACAAGTTAACAAAGGTTTAGAAATCCTCAGAAATTCTATACATATGACTTTTGCTATCATTGAATAAACTTACTGCTTCAATAAACTTCAATATTTTTGAACTTGTTCTATTAAAAGGAAAATAATGCTATTTAACCCTTAACTCCTGTCCCTTGCTAACATCTCAAACCTTTGGAGCATAAAATTTGGTTTAACAGACTGATCAAGCCCTGTTTTTTCTAATGCCAAACCAGACGATTCCCCAGGCTTCATTGCACTGAATATAGACTGGTCACTTGATGCAAGATAAGGTTGTTGAGTGGTTAAGTTGCTTGCCTTGGTTTGAAACCTTTTGAATGACAATATAATTTCTTCTTTGATGTGAATACCCCTCTCTTCCTGGTTTTGTAAAAATGATGTTAAGTAAGAAAAATGCCCCATATACAGTTTCCTAAAAATTATCACTTGTAAATATTTGGCAGAATTTTCAAAAATTGTAGATAAAGGTGACAAAATTAAGCAGACTTAATACTCATTTATCAACTGAATGTATGATATACACAAATTGTGCTACCTAGTTTTGAAGTGTGTATTAGTAGTATGTTTTTACTTTCATCACCTAATTAAAGTAAAACTGATGTTATAAATGTGTTATAGTTTTCTGGTGATTCTAAAAGTACTCTGTAAGGTAGTTTTTAGGATACTGAGAAGCCATGCTTTTAGAATAGTGTTCTGACCCTTCCTCTCAATTTGATCATACCTTGTGATTCCTACACCTGGAAATGCAGAGAGTTGGTGATTCCTTTTATTTTGTGTGAAAATTTGGTCATGTCAGGGACAACAACCCCAGACCCTTAGATCTGTAGTCTGCAACCCTAACCACTGAGACATTCTTCCACCTAACCACAATTACTCTAGTTTGTATTGCAAATCATGAAGCAGATGCATATCAAAAGTAATTCAAAGACAAGGGTCATAACAAGCAGAGAGACTGTAACATCAAGAAAGATTTAATAAAGGGAAGGGGGCAGTTTCAGAATAAATGCGCAGCTTAAAATGTTGGAAACAATAGCAAAATTTAAAAGCAAAGAAGATGATGAAAATGATCAAAACTCCTTGTAGTAACAAAACCAGAAAACCTACAAACTAGCAAAAATACGTTTTTGTCAACTAAAATATTTGTCCAGTCAACTTTCAAGGTCAATGACTGAATAAACTATTGAACGAAAACCCAATTCCTGCCACTGTATCAGTTGTGTGAGTAGTGTGAGATGAGCAGTAAGCAGAGAGACCGGAACATCAAGAAAGATTTAATAAAGGGAAGGGGGCAGTTTCAGAATAAATGCGCAGCTTGATAAATTTAGAATAGTAGCAAAATTAAAGTGCAAAGGAAGGCAATAAAAAAAGCTGATTTTAGCAACAAAGCAGAAAAATTTTCAAACTAGCAAAAATACACTTTTGTCAAAACTCAAACATTTCATTCACAGCAAAAATTTACTACTACATTTATTTATACTTAATACATGAACCACAAATAACAGTTATTTTTTTACAAAAAAGGAAAACTACATACAATAGGTATTTCGAAGTTTAATATGTTTGCTGTCGATTAAAATGTTTGTCCGGTCGACTTTCATATTCAATGTTCAAATAAACTATTAAACGGTAGGTCCTAATTAGAGCGGGGGGAAGGTCAGACATTTCTAAGCGGGGAAGGGGCGTTTATTTAGCCACCTAAGAGGGTAGGCACTAGATCATAGCCTCAATATTCACATGACGTAATGGTACTCTATGTCCTTTACGGAGGGGAAGTGGTTTCAATGTCACCAAGACAATGATATTGATGCACCTCAGAAACGAAAGAGACGCATAAACAATGATGCAGTCGAGGCTAAAACTTGCCATAGTCTATAAATCAGCATTATTTCATTTCGAAAGTCCTTTTTGTTTCAAATATAGGATTACAAATGCTATACCTTGCTACATTACTGGTCTCAGACCCTGGCTAAATTGTAAAAATTCGTAATCAGGAAAACTTAATAAAATTTAATAATGAATGCTCATCTCTCCCGATCTCTCCGCTGTTACATAAATGCTGAAGGCAGTAACATTATAATTATTACGTATTTCTGACGAAAATCATATGCAAATCTTTTGTTCTCCTGTGAACAAACACCTCTGTGGCACTAATTGAAAAATCTTCCTTTATGAAACCTCTTTAGTGTACAATCGATATTTTATTACAAACAGCAGTGATTACAAATGCTATCAGCTAGTTAGATATTTTATTGTAAATCAACCAGACATTACGTCATGTGAATATTGAGGCTATGAGCTAGTGCCTACAACCTAAGAGTACTTGGTCCACTCCCATTGCTGCAAATGAGACTGGATACGAAGGAGGCGCGTTGGTAAATGGCGCAAAGAATGGCGAATCTTGTGGCAGGCAGGAGATTGTTACAAAGCAGTTGTTTATATCAAAGAAGATGGGCTTCAGGAGGTGTACTTGAAAGATTGAAATCCTTAATTGGTATAGAACAAGAAAACAATACTGATGTTTTATGGTAAGGAACAGATCACCGAACTTTACATTTTAGGCCTATAGACGGAGGCAGTCATTCTGCATTTGATACACACATTTGCGCCAGATCTGTGGCGCGCACTGGCCTTTATATAAAACCCAAACTGTATTTTGGCATGGCAATCAGAAATTCCAGAATACACACTGGCTTATATATAGGACACTTTTGCCCTAGATCTCTGTTGTGCAGTGCAGTATACAATACAATGAGTCGTGCACGCTTTTGATAATGGGTTTATCTACGCTGACTACTTCAACCACAATTTGCTCTATGTTCTAATCATAGCGATTTGTATACAAGTGATTGTACTCATCATGTCACATTTATTCCAGTAGGTTGAGTCCAAACCATCAAGCAGATTTTAGCAGTGACCAAGAGCAAAATATGTTTCAGTAATAAAAGCTTGAAAGGTTTGACCAAGTAACAACCCCTAATGGTAGTAATGTGCATACAGGAATAAATGCTCAAATTCCATTCAGCAGAATTTGTTTTGGTTTAACATTAGGCAGTTAAATTGCCATGAAAAGTGGTCTAATACTTTTTAGGCCTAATTTGGAAAGGCTTAAAAGATTTGCAAAAAGAAAGTACCCTACATCAATTGATGATAGCTCATGAGACAAAACACATGTCTAGCCCATGAGACAAAACACACCAAGAGCTATAAAGCCAAAAAAGGAGACTAAAAAGTGCATTTTGTGATGGCACTACTCCAACATGCTAAAGTTATTATCATTAATCATCATGCAATGTTCGTTAAGTAAACTTATCTGAATTTCTTAATCTATTACAGTGATATCCCAGAAGCAAGAGGACTTTATCTCCATAGTAACGTGCCTTTGCGAATGAAAAAGCTCACTTCACAGATATTCCCATCAGCCCTAACAGAAGATTGGACAGAAATATCAACCACAGACCTAGGCACCAAATTTAAGGTACTATTTTATATATTTGCTTCTTGTCTTTTTTGGTATAGAAGTACAAAACAGATGAAACCCCAAACATGTGGTTCAGATTACAGAAATTTCATGTCAATTGTAGCATTGCTGATTTGGTCAAAGACAATAATTTGCCATGTGATATCTAATCCCCCACTGTTACAATCCCCTACTCATTCTATATCTTCATAAGTTTTCATTATTAAAGGTTCATTTGGCATCATTTGAAATTCATTAGATAATTTAGCATGTATTAATACTAGTTTTATAATGTGGTAGTTTGATTTATATTTATTTCTGGTAAAATCATACCATTTATTTTATTAATTGCAGATTCTCAAAGAATGCCATAAAGAATTTGGCAGTGTCCCACCAAACAATAAATTGAATGAATGCAAATCAGTTAAAGACTTTGTGACATATTATGAAACCCTACAAAGACCAGGAGTCATTCCTGAAATGTGGAAGTTAGAGAATGATGATTTACCTATTAACCTTTCATTTCAATCACCATTACCATATAAAACTGTAAAAACTACACCGAGACGGAAAAAGTATTATTGAATATGTAATAGGTGCTTTTTAATTTAGACTGGTTGTAATGTTAATGAGATTGGTTGTAAATGAGATTGGTTGTAAATGGCAAAGAACCAATTACAGAGTTGGAGGTAACTAATTGTAGCAATATCAGAAGTGAACAAATGAGAAATCTTAAGTACGAATAATATCTTGCTGATTGTTGTTACCACATGCTAAAGCTTTCTTGCCCTTCATGTGAATACCAAAACAAGTTTTTAATGAGTATTGCCAAAAAGAGCATGAAAACCTTTATTCTGTTAGCATAATATAAGAATAATCACCATGTTATCTATGCTCTTACTCACAATCTCTAATTTGTTTTCTATAGTTAACAGAAGTTAGCTACTATAAAATGTAAACATATATCAAAGTTGATCAAAAAGATGCCAAATGGTCTGTGTTTTCATAGTTTTATTTCTTGCCTGATTATATTGTATTGTTGGTTGGGCAATCCCTGTTTAATGTGGGGGGAAGGCTGGAGAAGGATGGTGTGACACTGTTGGAGGGTGTACCAATGTGAGAGGGTAAGACACTCTCTACTTTTTCATTAGTTGGTCAATAAAATCTTCAGCTGGTAATCAAAACTGATAGTTGGAAATTAAAATTGCCTGATGTTGTTAATCAAAATAAGAACAACATAGTTATAATATATGTTGCTATGTATAATCCATGTTTTTGTTAGAAAATCAAACAACTTTTCAAAACCTTCCACACCCTAATCTGGACAGTCAAGGTACACCACTGGTTTATTGAAAGGCAATCAAAAATGAGACCAGCAGTTAATTGAAAAGATCATATATTATTTTTAATCAAATACAAGCAAGGAATGTTAAAGAACTGACACTGTAACTGGATGTGATTTTGGTCAAGCAAAGTTCATTACATTTTATAAATATAAAATCCACATAAAATGATTAAAACAATATAGTTTTTTTAAGAAACATTATCTATTGTAAATTACATATCTTAATTCTACATCTTTGTCCATCAGGATTTGTAGTCCAACATGAAACATTTCTTCACTTCTCTGAGTTTTCGTCCTAAGATTTAAGAATTATAATCTAAATAATAATAATAATAATAATAATAATAATAATAATAATCAAAAGCATATATTTATAGAGATAATTTTAGATGTGTTGCATTAAAAGCCTTATATGAATTTTTCTGTTGGCACATTAAGTACCTACCAACAATTACTATTTCAGTGTTGAAATTGAAGCTGGCTATATTGAATATCAAGAAATACAAGAATCAATCTAGTAAAATTCATAATAATTCATGGTATTACCACCTTAAGAAAAGGTGTGAATCCAATGGAACATAGTTTCTATAATTTGAGATATCATTAGAGCTTTAAAGAAGTAATTCATCTAGCACTCTGATGAAAATTTTTGTTTTGAGGTAAGAAAAAGTCCAAGTTTCTTCTCCAACATACCTCCTCAATCAATCCTAGTTCTGCAGCAATCTGATAATGGGCTTTTCGTAATCGACCTAGTTTCTGCCTTTCTTTCTCTAGAAGACTTTCTAACTCCAGCATCCGAACCTTAAAAAAAGTCAATCAAGTAGTGCGCATGCGCTAAATATTTCCCCACAATGTTCGCAGTTGGTTTCTGTCATTATTGCCGTGCTCCTTCGATGCGGCAGTTTAACGTCCTTATCGGGGTTTGAGGTCAGTCCAATGAGCGCCATAGCGAGGGCTGTCTTGCTAACACCCTGCATATAACATATTCCGTCACTGGTTCTCCGCAATCAGTGCAATTTTTGGAGCCTTTTGGCTCGCCGTTATCAATTTAATATAAAATCTGGTTTCTAAATCATCAAGGCTGCTATGAACGATCGCTAGTAAAACTACACACTGAAATGTGTCGTGAAAATTGCTACTGAATCACATATAGACAATTTAACAGTACAGCAGTGGCGCAGCGTCTATGTATGCTACGCTTGGTCATGAGCAGCACGCAGTGAACTCCAGCGCAAACATGCCAATTGGCTATCTTCCCAAGTAAACAGATCGCTAAAAAATTGTGAAATTCGAAAAATCTGAAAAACTGAAGCCTCTCCACATCACTCTTTTTGCCTGTCTAAGATGAGAAATATGCAATGCTCCAGTGCAGCCCAAGAGAAACTTCTGAGAGAAGTGAGAATTTTCCGGACTGGAGCTTGCCGTCGGCCTGAGCGCAAGCATTCCCAAATAGTTGATAATCCACAACAAGCTGCTTTTGCGAATTTCTTTGCGCGAAACATCATTTCAAATCTAATTACTTTCCTTTCTTTACTTTGTGACTGTTAAAAAGTGAAAAAATTTTCGTCAAAGTTTATTTGTCATGACCCGCATTCTGTGATTCAAGTCAAAAGGCTTGCCTGTATAGTCGGAATTTACGGACCAGGACATGCGGTAGACCTGAGCGAAAGCCTTGCCAAATAGTTGATGATTTGCAGGGAACAACTTTCTAAAGCCATGAAACATGAAAGTATCTTCAATTCTAACAACTCTCACAGCTAATTATTGTCATCTTTGTTAACTATGAGAGTAGAAAATGAGCAGAAACCTTTTCTCCTGTTCGCTTAGGCTCCGCAGTGTGTTAACAATTTCGCAATGTGGAGAACTCCTCCTTGCAGGAATCCCCAAATGCAATATAGCATAAAAAAATTCTTACATTAGGTGAGCATTAGGTGATGCCTTTTCTTGACTAACATGAATATGAATAAGATTTTTTGCGAAATGGTTTTAGCACTATGAGTTATTCTGAAGAATTTTGCAAAACAATTGAGCTTTATTCAAAAACTTTTCGCATGGGTAGTAATTTTTCCTTCGGCTCCCTTGACTTTCGAACCTGTGTCAGAGCCTCTGATGCAGAGAATTAGAATTACTCTAGTACAAATAATTTGTTACTTTGAAAATCAAAATTTGCTATCACGATTATCATTAATTACCGCTTGTATTTTTTAGAAACTGAAAATTACGATTACATTCATTGAACATAGCCGTATATTATATGTTACCTTATGCCTAAGTTATGCGCTCGCGCTACGCCACTGCAGTACAGCACACAATGACTACGAAATATTGCCGAGACGAGGGCATGTTTAGAAGGTAATTATCTGACAAGTGTACTGACAAATGTTCGTGAAGTATATGTTGGTTACCTGTGCGTCCATTTCTAGCCTCTTCGCCTGAGTAAGTGATAATTTTGAATAATCCGGCACAGTTTCTGAAAGGAATTCAAAGCACCGTGAAAAAGTTAAGATAGAAACGATAAACTGATAGCTAGAATCGAATGTGCCAGGAAAAACTTGGCGTTGAGAGTATATCATAGCCACAAAAGAGACCAAATAGGAAAAATTGTCGAAATTCTTCATGATGAAACTCCTATACAAAGGCCTTTATCTGAATTAAATCATAAATATTTTTCGGGCAAATGGAGCATAATGGGGTCAGTTAGGTTTACAACAGATGAAAATGGTTTACAACAGCAATGACAAATGCTTTCACTTGTTTTGTTGTTCTTCAGATATATATAAGAAATAAGTACTTGGTAAAATAAACTAACAAAGTGTGAAATGAATAAGACACATATTCAGACCAACCAAAAGGAGTCCAAGAAAAGCAATCGCCCGTGGCCCCGTAAGCAAAGATGGGCCCTCGGTTAATTGGGCTATCTCTATTTAAAATATTACTTTAAAAACATGATAATTTTGAGAACAGCAAATTAAAGCTGAAAAGGGAAAGTTTAACAATAATTTACGGATATGATTTAAAAGAAAAATTAAGAAAATTGTATCAAATAAAGAAATTAATTGCACTTTGGGTCTCCTACTCTGGGTAGGAACGGGCCCTGAGCCTAGCATGGCTCTCGGTGTTCCTGCCCATATTTCTTGCTGACATGAAAATTTACAGTAGACTGATGCAACTTCTGATTGATAAACTTGATAAAATTCTAGCGACCTCATCTCCTAACCGACATTTCTTTATCAGTGAGTTGTCTCTAACAACAACATAAGCTAAAACAGTTATTCTTACTAGCATCTTCTGTCATTTCCGCTCCTGTCTTCACCATGGTAACAACATTTGCTGTTGCTTCTCCAACTGTTATGAAATAAGTGCACAAATGAATTAGCTTCAAAAACCCCATAATAAGAAAATAACAAAACCTTGGTCAGATGCAATGTCTTGTGAGGAATTTTATCTCTCTCGTTATCTTCCAAAAGACAGATAACCGATAAACAAACTCAATGTCTAAACTAACCATTATGCAAAGATCTAATTATTGAAATACCTCATAATTAAATAGCTAATGAACAATGTTTTTCAATGAAAACATTTACAAAATTTCACAATGAACTGAAAGGTATCAATAAATGTTATTTGTAGCTTGGGGATGGATAAAGACGAAAAGGTTACCAATATTTCAGCCTTCTCCGGCGGTAAAAAAATAAGTAGTATTTGTTAGAGAAAGGGCAAATCTACATGCAAATGTCTCCAAAAAGGAGGTAAACGATGATCGCTAATGTCACAAATATAACAACGAGGGAGTCTTGCAAATCATGGCATCATGATAAATGTTCGAAATACTAGCCTCCTTTTGATGCTCTCATGAGCCTCGCAAGTCTTTCGCTGTCCCTTGATGCTTTCACTCTAGAAGCGGCAACCTGTTGCAAAAAGCAAGCTTTGAATGGCTCTTAAAGCAAACCGAATTGTTTACTTCTAAAATAATGAGGATGTTATTTTCCTGTTTTTATCAGCTACAGGGAAATGTTTGCACCAGGAAACGTCTAGAAGGGCAAGGAAATCCAGATTAATAATTACTGCACATTTTGGTATTGATTTTGCAAGCTTTTGCCAAAAATAAAAAGAATGAAAAATTTAGCAGAAATCACTATATGTCTTAGAAAAACAACCACCATACTTAAGTAGCGAATCTTCGTGTAGTGAGGTGTTCACAAAACTGGTGACGTGCATGCCCCCTACGCTTAAAGTCCTGAATTCATGCACACATGTTGGACATCCGGAGAGATACTATTACTTCATGCAAAGGGGCAAAATTTGTGCCTACGAGTTTAGAAGTTCTAAATATACAACAAACACTGATGACCAACTTTATACTATTGCCATACATAGAATATACATCCAAATGTTTCCTTTTTATGGCTGTGAGTTATAAGATTTTGATACAAATTTTTCTTAAGCAATGAAACATTGGAAGAAAAGAAAAAGACACTAGCCCTTTCTGTTCTGACGTTTTTCGGCTTTGTTGGAATATCCATATGAAAATTTCAAAAAGAATTAGCGATTAGTGACACGTTTCTGGCGTGCGTGCCTTCATGCTAAAAGTTTTACAAAATATGGTATCTTTTGCCACCTCCACAGTGCTCGATCTTTATGACTTAACTTTGCTCAACAATGAGGGACCTGTGGGTTTGCTCAAAGGGACGGAGCCTCTCCAAAATAGTTCATAACATGACAAGCATAACATTAAATTTTATTTTAAATCAAACGCTACGTGATACAGCAAAAAATATACCAGCTGAGCGGTGCTTGCGGCGATTTCATTCGACGCAACAACCAGTTCTTCAAATTTGCCTTTTCGCTCTACAACTTTGTCAGCAGCGTCCCTGTCAAAAAGCAATTATTCAATTATCGTTGAAGGGTAATTCAAATAATTTTGATAATAGAGGTGCAGTGAGAATTGCTTCGATGGTGATAATGTAAAAATAGAGATGTGCTTATAGTGTTAATAGTATCATCTTTGTAGCAGGAATCTTGCAAGAGTGAACATACTAATCTTGGTATCAAGAGGCAACACGATTCTAATAAAGAAAGTTGATTTGTGTTTGCATGAAAAAAATCATGGGCCAGGCTACAGCGAAATTTCAAATGAATTTTAGCACGCAGATAAGGCAGCCACATTAAAGTGCAAAACAAAGAGCAAATTCAAATAACAAATTTACTATTCATTTTTAACACAAATTTATTCTAAAATTATTCTTAATTTCGATAGCAAGGTTCTATCACCTTATCACAAACTTGTTATGAAACTTCGATTCATTTTTGGATGCCTAAACAGCAACCTGCTAAACAAGCCATTTGTTTTGCCTTGTTAAGATCATTATGCCTTCGAAAAATTCATTTGATGCATTATTATAATATAAATCTATACTTTTATATCTTCTTTATATAACAAAATCATTGCTAGCACAGGTGTATGTTTTTTATATTCAGTCCTTAAATTTTCTTTAGCAATGATTGACAAACTATACTATTTTAAAATCAAATAAATATGTTTGTAGGCTCCAAACTGCGATAAATGCATAGGTATTTTTGCACAAAATCTTGTCTGCTTTTACAATGAAAACAAATTCATGTTAACCATCTACTTACACCAATATAGATGCTCCCCAACCAACGGACTTTGCAGCAGAAAGGAGGCCCTCCGTCCACTTATGATGTCTTTTGTAAAAATCTTTAGCAGAAGCAGTGCCCTGGCAATCAAATTCACTAGGTTCATAAAACTATTTTGGGCGAATGATTAAAAGTATATTATATTTAGTGCAAACAACAGAAATGCATGTAGATATGTTCAAATAGATAGAAAGTGGCATAGAAACTAGGATCACAGGTGAGAGAATCTTACATTTCGTAGAATTCAAAGTTCGATCGATACCGATAAATAGCAGATGCTGTATCTCTTCATGAAAAAATGCTCCTCAAACACAGAAACGCCCGCAAGTTTCTTTAAGTTATAACTTAATTTCCTTTTTTCTAGATCACTAAGCAGGTAAGATAAAACTTTAATCATATCAAATATACAGCAGTGGGAGGAAAAACAATTACTGATAAAACTTAAAAAAATGAAAACTCAAATTCAAACCTTTCCTTCAGCCACTATTTCTTCTTGCAGATCCTTGGATCTCATGATTAGTTCTCGTATTGCCTGAAAATTAACAGCACTTTTAGAATAAATTCTTAACTATCACTTTCGCACTATATTCCGGACAACAAATTCAAAACAGAAATATTAACAGGGGTAGGATAAGAGGAACGAAATTTGTTCAATAGTTTGCTAGAACTCAAACCCTCATTTCCCCCATTCATTGTTCTTTTCTTGGATTTCATACTTTTGTCAAGTATAAAAAAAGGACCTTACCTTCATCAAGCCATTGCAGGAATCCAAAATTCTGGAAAGAATCGATGTAAGGGAATTTAGCTGATGGCTAAGATATATTTGTGGGTTCAAATTTGTGGCAAAAACCATAGGAAATACGAAATGCCAGAAACAAGCAAACTGTATCATCCTTAACGAAAGCAACGCCATTCTCAAAGCAGGTAGGCTATAACGAGAGAGCTCTAGGAAAAATATGATAAGAAAATTCCTTTTATTGCCATCATATACTGAAGTCTTGTAAAAATGAACAGAAACTATTAATGGGAAATATCATCCAGCAAAGAAATGAAGATAGGTTGAAGGAATATAAAACAAGTTGCATAGAAGATAGATAATAAACAGGATATCTATTAAACATCTGAACAACACTGTTTCCAGAAACAAGCAAAATTAGGACGGATAAGCAGAAAGGAATGTTTGATCTAAATTTACAAGCTAGCCCCAAAAGGGGGTCGTCTAAAAACATGAAAAGTGTTCTAACATACTTAAATACATTAAGCAAAATTTACCTCTGATTAACTTCCAGCTGAACACCAGTGTACTTCTGGCGCGAATTTTTCAACATTTCCTACAAGACAATTGGCAAAATAAAGTTACCAATTAAACCAAAAGTTACTAAATAAACAGCAAGGCAGTTACGATAATAAAAAGAGAGAAAAATACAAATACACTTGACAACATTGGAAATTTACGAAAGACTACCGGAAAAGTTGGGAATGTAAGCGGAGCGCAACTTAAATCGAAACTCGTAGTGTAACTCTAAGTGAAGTAGTTCTGCCTGAAGCTAACTCTGGCAGGAGCACGCAAGGAAGGGTGGATAATTCGGTCTCCCACGTACACAGGGCGACCGGTTCTTTTCTGCGGGAGACCGCTTATCGTTTCATCGGGTAACCGCCGGGCGACCGAATTTGTTACTGCAATTGTCAGCCCCTATCAACAGAGTTATATGGGGGAGACCACTGAAAGGGCTGCTGGTCTCCCACCGGGGGATCACCTTTTCACCGGAATAGTCCACCCCTGAGCACGTCGGCTAGGCATATTGGTAAATATATAACTCATAACCAAATGAATAACAACATGTTTGGTGCTGTTACATCACTATTTCATGACATGGTTTTGAAACTAGTTCACCGTTCTGACAGCTAAGCAGCCGTCTATTGATAGTCACATGAATCGAGAAAACAAATGACTTTCCGGTGCTGCTTACCTCGATACGAGCTGAGGCATCTGCAACTAGCTGAGCTGTTTCGTTTATCTGTTCATCAACAAGGTCACCAACACCCTCCAAGTTATCCCTTTCTTTTGGTATGAGAAGCTGCAAGCAAAAAGATTTTGACGATTTCGGCATTAATTTTATGATAGCAAGGTAAGCGCAATACTTAAGAAACTGAAGCATAAATCAAAATACAGTAAATAGACGTTTTTGAGAAGTACGAAGGCAATAGCCATGCAGAATTCTTGCGGTAGACAACAAGAGCTAGATTTTATAAGATTCCACGATAGATAGCACCATTTTTTATACTTTAAACGCAAAATTAAATACATAAAGAAAATATGAATTTGAATCTCGAAAGAACAACTTCAAGATAATTAGAATCTAGAGCACCAAAATAAAAATAAATAAAAAAGGATTCATATATTAATATTGAAGAAACACGTGATTATTAAAAGTAGAATAGCATTTAGTTATGATTAACAAAGTGTGCCATGTAATACGTAAAATGTTGCTCACCTTAGCTGCATTTATAAGATCATTTATTTTGTTGTTCAGAGTCAATGAATCAGACGCAACTTTTGCAGATTCTGAAAACAACGTAAGCAGGAATATGAAGCCAAAAAAACAAAGCAGATCCAAACGAAGCTATTTGGCAGATGTGCAACATGCATTTGGAGCTGTATGTTCTAGTATTTCAACGATAACAAGCTACTTCCCTGCAGTTACTAAATACCATAAGATTTAACGATATCTAGAACAAATTGTGTCCAAGGGTACAAAAACGAAATGGTGCTCTGTCTAAGTGGTATTTAAAATTAACTAGCAGAAAACGAATGAGAGTTCTTCAGATTCATTTTCCAGATTATCAAGACTCTGCATGAGAATTGTATATATCAAATTGAATGAATTGATTTCAACTAACCACTGTCTCTCTGCTTTACTGTCGACAGAAACTCCATTGCGGCATCGGCAGCTCTTTTGCATTTGCCAGTCAAATCTGCGAAAAAAAACAATCAATTCTGAACATCAATCATCAACAAAATAGATTTCTACAGATAAGGTCGCATTGCTGGTGTGAGTTCTGTATTCAAGTATATAATCAAGTAAAGAAAAGAGTTTGGTGGTTTTTTATTCGGTTTGTTCAGCATACCTTCTGAATCCTCATGTGATGCCATGTGTGAAGTCGCTTTACCATGAAGTAACCCGTCACTTAGCGAATGCGTCATAAATGTTAAACTTGATAGCACAGATGAAACATCTTCAAAAGAAAACACGATATCGTTAAAAAGAATTTGGCTGAATACGCTAGAGATAATGATGATAATGATCAAAACGCTGACAACAACTGTTTTTGGCATTGTTTCTATCACGGTAATGACGTCATAAAATGATAACGATAACATAAGATCCTGAAGAAAAAAATAGGAATACGTCATTCATTTCATTAAGTTAAGCTATAGGTTGAAGAATGATTGGCACCGACTATGATCTGAAATTTTATAACTTTGACAGCAGTGCGAGCATTTGTGGTCAAATTAAGCCTTTATAGGACGTTTGCTGTCATGGCTGATCTGTAAGTAAACATGACTGCAATGTCGTGTTTCTTATAATACGGAAACTGAAACTTATATGATCTACAAGGACGAATTTTCCCAAAACTACCAAATTTTTAAAACCTCCAATCTAATATGGGGCTGTCACCCGTACAACCCTATTCTCTGTCTATAAGTGAAACCTGAAGGCTTCTAGAATCTTGTATGGATAAATCTCGAGGATTATCACCTTGTTCGTCAAGCTTGAAATGTTGATAGTGTGATGTCACGGCCTGGACTGATTCTGGTAGCGCTTCTAGTCTAGTTTTCAGGTATTCTGCAAGGGTAAAGATCAGATTAGTAGTGGAATTGTATAACAGATCAAACTCAAATTGATGAATATTTGCTAGAAAAACGATTTTATCGGGTGTATTGAATTCGAGGATAATCTAGAGGCACTCGTGTTAAAATTTTTTAAGGATTTGGATAGGTTATAGAAAGTAAATGGCTTAATTCTCTACCTGCAGTGCACGTTGTCCCAGAGAGATGAAGTGGATTATCAAACTGCTCAACTGTTTCTTTGATAATTGCCTTGCATTGCTCGACCGTTGACGCTACAAGGACAACCAAAAATTAATCACTTAAATCACTTTATCAGTTAATCATTATGAATCAATGCGGCGCCAGTCGCAACGTTACAGGGGTAGAATATTGATCTCTTTGCTCCAACATCGACGAGCCCAGAAGTAGAAAATAAAGGAATACGTCCTCCAGATCATGATCATGGTCTGACAGTCACTTATAATAGGTATCCATAAGCATTTATAATGTACCTAGCAAGGCGTATCTGTTGGCAACTTCGTCATTTCTCTTCAAGGCACTTTGTTCTAAAAGCTAAAGCAATTCAAAATCATTATCAAAATCAAAATGTTGAATTTAGCATGACTCATATATGTTATTCATCGATAAACACAGACATGGGAAAATTTTTAAGTGATTCAAGCAAAACATATGAGGTTAATTCACTAAACCAAACATAATTTTGAAAAAACTTAGAAAACTGGCCAATTCAATGTTTAAATTCAAGGCTGTATTGTTATGAATGTACTGTTATGTATAAGAGAATCTAATGACCAAAACTGAACATTTCCCTGACTAGTATCTGAAAATATTTATTCTCTTTCGATGCATTGTAGGCTCCTACAAACCATTCATAGACTCTTGGCACCTAATTTGACAAGCGAATTGTTACCAAAAAAACTAATATTTCTTGCTATCTTGGAACATCAGTATCAACAGGTGTCAGAATCCTCTGATGAAATCACTGCTCATTGATGAATTTCAGCTCTGTATTCAAACATTTTACGATGATAAATTATTCGAGACGGCCACTATTTAGACTGCCAAGAGGGTTGTTAATAACTTGAAAATACTCTCACAGTACAAACAGTTTGTTTATGACTGTTTTTCTTTGCCGATTTATGGAAAAATCTTGCGGCAGATAGAGTATTGCGGCAGATGTTGGGGCAATTGAGGCCTTTTTCTTTTGTTACGAAAATTACAAATGTTGATTGAATCCGAAACGGCAAGGCCCGAAGACACGTAAATCTTACTTTAGACTCCTTGTCTTGTTTCTCTTGTTCAAGTTTATTTTCCATGTCCTAAGATAAGAAAATGATGAATAATAGAATGAACGTGAATACGAAATTTTAAAAAAAAATTTTCTCTTCAGCATTTCATTTCAAAATTAATAGTTAATTAATAGTTGCAAATAAACAATCAACATATTCTTCATATTACCGCACCTTTCTTGCTTTTTCCTCGTCACTTTTGGCTAAATTTGCAGTATTAAGCTGATTTGACAGCTCCTGGACCTGAAATGTAATGTCAATGCCAAAAGTAATGAAATGAAATGTAGTGAAATGTAAAAGTTAATAAAACAGAGGAACAAACTGAATGAATTTTGGAGACCAAAATCATAAACAGTATTTAACATCATGCTAACAGTTATAAAGGCCTTTTGGTTGTTTGTGAAGACTATTTATTATAGCTGCCAGCTCAATAAAACATTTTGTACGGGATAAAAAAGCTAAAAAACACTCGAGGGGTTTTATAATTTATATAAACCACTTTCATGGGTGGTCAGCTGCTGCCGAGAGAAACAAACGTTGACATTATAAATTGGCAATAAAAACTTTGAGCTCGAATACGGGGATTACTTTGTTAATCTAAGAAAAACTTTGTTCTGATGATTTTGGGTTTGCAATATTAACGAAATTCCTGCTTATCCAGGCGCCGTAAAAATGACGATTTTAATTTCCAATGATGGGTACAAAAGTCGTTCCTCTAAACACCTAAAGTTTGAGCATAGAAAGTAATTCTAGAAACTAAACAAATACCACAATTCAATAAAGATTGGTTATTTTTCTATGTTTTTTAAGATTAAATTTGGAAGAGAAAAACATGTGATGTTAATGGCATCGAAGAAATCTAACCTTGATCTGAAATTCTTCACGAAGGGTTGTCATTTCTTTAGAAAGTGCCTGGCAGAAATAGATACCAAAAATATGATTGCATGAAATAGGTGAAATTTATCCTAGCTACAGGGTACCTTTATGCTATCGGATATGAAAATATAGAGATTAATTGATAATAAGTCAGTTTAAATGTAAAATATATATTAAGATAAACAGTAGAAAATAATTTGAAAATAATTGATAATCAACAAATGTCAAACTGTAAAAGCACTATGTCCCGTCAGTCAACCATTAAGAGTTAACAACGTCCTTGTAACGTATTCATAATCAAGAACTAGCCTTACGTTGCTGTTTGAATACCTAACAATAGGTCTATGTTGTAGTCCAACCAATGGGAATTTCAATTGCCATCGAAAAGCGCTGGGACATAGTGCCTTTAAGCGTGTGCATTTAACACCCGAATACCTCTGCTCAAATTACTGAGTCAAGATCCAGAGAATGTGACATTAACGAACACAAGAACCAAGGCACGTATAAAACATGGCAACAGTAACCTTCGCCCCCCCCTTCCATCAAGCATCAATCAATCAATTAAATAAATGAGTGATAAAATCTCGATGAGACATGAAACCTGATTTCCAGACAATTCTTGCGATATCTGGTCCTGCAAACTCTTTATTTGGGTGTTGAAGTCGTTTTTCTAAAACAAACAACGGCACCTTATTTGACATTAGAATATCAAAACAGCATCACTGTTTCTTTTAAAGTGAATATAAGGATAAATGGAAAAAGATAAAGGATAAATTACGAATATTGGTCCTAGTGAAATTCTGAAATTTGAAACTAAAGCATTTGAAGTATTGAGATTATTATGATAACCCTACAGACAAGTTTCCCTTCGAAGGTTTTTCCAGCTAACAATGTTGGTTTTTTAAAAAGAAAAGTGTTTGATTCCAATCAGTGAACAATATCAAAAATACCTCAGTAGAGTGTTGTGACTTCAATGCTTCTAGCTCTTTTGTAAGTTCCTAAAAAATTGAAAAAAATAACTACGCTTTCAATACATACAATATTTCATTTTTTGTAGTTACGAAACATTGGTAGAGAAGTTGACACAGACGATATCTGGTGTTAAGATAAAAATGTTTCAACAAGTAACTGCTTCTGAAAAGACCCGTTCCATTTTTGACATACAGTGAACCTCAAGGAGTTCAAAGAAACGATTAAAGTCATAGGAAAAAATTAACTGAAACATAAAATGCAATATTCTATAGAAACTTGAATCAACCGTCCTAAAAAAGTCCTATCTTCCATGAAATGTTTCCAACTTTTTGTCTTACCACAAAACAACAACCAACATACCATACTACTAAATATAATATATATTTGCTATCGATTAAACCCATCGATTAAACCATGTATTTTTGTACAAAGATAGCAACACACCTATTCAAATAAGACCCTAAAATCATTTTATATACCTCTTTTCTTTTCAGAAGATCAAATTTCTCCTTTGTCGATTCTTCAAGCGATTGCATTAGCGTAGAGATCTAGGACAAGATAAAAAAACGTAACGGTGCATGGAAAATTAAATGAGATTTGACAAGATCCACTACCGTGTGCGGGTCTATGGCCATAGAGATCATTCAGAAGCAATGGAATTATTAATCACTTTTATATGAAAAGCACCACAGAATTATAAGCACCGCAAGAGCGTCACAAGAGCATCTCTCTACAAAACAGAGCATTGATTGAGCAAAATTTATGTTTTTAAGACAAATACTTAAATATTTCTTATGCATTTAACCAAACGTTTTTTTAGAACATAGATTATATCAGATCAGATCTTTATTTTAGACTCGTTAAAAGATCTTTAAAGCTTCTGACATTCCTTTTTACTGTAAGAAATAACAAGATAATGCAATTTGGAATACCTCGCCTCCTGATGATGATTTCAAATTTTCAAGTGCAGCTTGAGATTGCTGGAACAATTTAACTCACTGATTACATATGTCAATTGCAATAGAAAGCAAAAACCAACAAAAAACTTGTAGTCTTATGAATAGCAGATGGAATATTCAACAGGAAATTAAGAATATTTTCATCTTCAAATAAGATACTACTTTGCAATGAATTCCCGCTGCAGGATATCTGGACATGTAAAAATGATGTGATAAATTCTTATCTATTTCGAAAATTTGTTTATCTATATATGTAAAGAAACATCAAAGACTACCGTATAAGGACCGTACGAAAGGGACCTGCCAGGTAGGAAGGAAGCTTGCCCTGGCCAATATAGTGACGATGTGGGGTGGAAAGTCAGTCTTTAGCATCCCTAGTGTTGTCACGGAGGACCTATTTGCCGCTGAGTGGGCAAGAAATAGACTCATTCACTCAACGAGTCACAAATTACACAATCGTATAAAATTGATACACGCTCAATCTATTGTAGCTACCTTGAAGTGAGGCAGCAGCGAAACAGAGGTTCAAGGAGTTAGTCAAGACAAGAGGCGAGTGCCCGGATCAAAGGCCGAACCGGGACTCTGAAGTTCAACCTTCAGTACTGAGTTAAGGTTTAATGCTGCATAAAGAAAAATATTACCATTCTGTTCTGCTCTTCATCAAGCTTTTCCTTCTGTATCCTTTCCATCTCTTTAGACAGCGATGCGACCTTTAATGAAATAGCTATGCTGTAATCCAAAGAAAACCGAAAAAGTGAAATGCAAAATGCAGGGTGAATTTTTCGAGATTACGATATCATTTGGTAAACATTACCTGAGACTCTAGCTGCGTTTTCAAATCTTGGATTTCTTTTTCTGCAGCCTAGAAATTAAGAAATCAAGATAAACAAACAGAGATACAGGAAAACAAAATCTATTTTCCAAATCTTAGTAACTTATGGATACAGTAGAAAACTTAAAATAGCTAATAATTATTCTGAATAATTATTCCAAAGTTAAAAAACCACTGAAAAAAGAAATAACCTAAAAGCATGCTACTATATATGTTGCTCTTTACGTTTTAACATTACTTCTTAATTCAGTTTCTGACAGTGATTTTCAGGGAGTGAAAAATTGTGGCTTTTGTCAAAATTCATACTGACTCCAGCGATTTGCTTGTAACTGGCTAAAAACTAGTTTTTTATGTACAAGGGGGTTCCCCTGTAGTAAAAGAGCTAGCCCTACCTCTTTAGCCAATTTTTTCTGTTCGGTTTCATCCTTTAGTCGCTTTATTTCTTCCTCTAGCTGGCTTTTCTGGAAAGAGAGATTCCAAATATCTGAACAGACTTTTTAACAGCCTTCAAATCAAAAGGGTGTCAATAAGAAACAGAGCTAAGGCTTTGTACCCTCTACATTATGGTACAAAATTTTTGATGTCATACAAAGCAATCTATATGTGTTCAAAAAACAATAAACCATAAATTCAATGAGCAGGTTTTATAAATGTGATACAAACAATCTTTTTATGGCACAAAATTTAAGAACGGCTTCGAAAAAAACAAACATTTTGAGTTATACTAAAGCTTTTCATCCCACACTCCTCAGAGTATAAACGTCAGATCAAAACACTCACAAGGAAATATGTTTATATATACCAGGTTGATGCACTTTTCTTACCATTGAATAGCTGTTTTATCGTAAAATTTTTTAAAAAAGCCAGCGTTTTTAATGCGAAAACAAAAATTCGAGAAAAATTGTCTACACGAACCATTGCTTCGTTGTCACTTTTCATTTTGCTCACAGTATCCTCTGCAGACTAGAAACAGAAGATAGTATTTCCGTTGAAAAACTATGACACAGCAACTTAATTCAAATTGCATTAAAGAGGAAAGGGCGTTTAATAAAGTGAGGTTAAAACAGCAAAATATCAAATAAGTTTAAGTACCGCAATATTTGAAAAAAGCACCAACTAGCGAAAACAAAGCATACTTTTTTCCCGACACTCTTCCGAGTATATAGTTCGGGGACTGCAGAAAATTTACATCTAGGTGTGAATCGAAAGTAGCTCGAGAAAAATATCACAGAAAGAAGATAGATCAAAATAACTAAAAATATTTAGAAAACAGTCTTCAGTGGCATCTTACAGTTCGGAATTGATTTCGCAAAACGTAAGTCACACCCAGAAGTAGAATACGTCACTACACAAATAAACAAGCAATGACTTCACTTACTTTTCTGGCGTCTTCGTGAGTCAGTTTTGAGCTTGTTAAATGCTCAAGCTGAACTTGCATGACTTTGATCTAAGTAACAAATGACAGGAAAGTCGTAATTATTTTCTAAAAAGTTACACCAATTAATTTCGATTTCCTAGATATGGGCATATCTCTTTGTTAAAACTGAATTGATAAACTAAGTGCTATATATATATAAAACGTGGTAATATAATCATCGCTTATGTTGAGTAGTAACATATAGTCCTGCTATTATAAGGGGGGCTAATGCTTCATTTTAATTATCATATAGTACGGTTATGAATCATATTAAGAATATAGGAAACACTTCCATACAAACACAAGAGGTCTGGCAGAACTCTTGGGACCGATGGGACCAAAGGAAACAAAAATGATATAAGAGTTCTGTTGAAAAAACAAAAATAAAAACCATGATAAAATATCGCAATATTTAATCGAAAATTCAAGATTTATCATTAGTGAAAACAAAATCACTTTGTGAAAAATATACAACACAGTGAAGTAGAAATAACTGTCTTTACCTGACTGTCATACTCATTTTTCAATTTTTCTAATTCTTTCTCAAGTGTCTAAAAGGAAGAAGAAGATTAAAATGAAGAATGCATGATAAATTGAGCTACCGTCTCATAATGGTAATGATTAAAGGCCTCTGATTTACAGATAGAATTTTGAAAATTAGGCCCGAAAATGGCCGATAAAGGGAAATTAACTGTTTCGATTAATAACAGAAATCCCAAATAAACATATTTTGAAAAAGGCAAATTAACGTAGTACGTACTCGGACAAAAAAAGAACAATAAAGAATAAGTAATAACTCAGCAAAATTAAACTTATACCAGCAATATTACGATATTTATATTTAAATAACCAACAAAAATTCTCAAGTTTATGGGAAAACAGAGTTGACAAAAACCAGCAAATAGACATGAAAATACAATGGATAAGATTTAAAGAAACACAAACCAATTTAGCCTCCTCTGAATTGCCTAGCTGTTCGTTCATGGAGTTCATACGAGATACCATCTCATTCATCTGTAAGAACCGCGTAATACATATTCATAAGGCTACAACTGCAATATCCAATATTACATTCAACCAAATTCCCAGCTTTTACATATTTTAGTTTTCACTGTCACAAGACATTTCGGTAAGCTAACTTGACATAGACAAGTAAAACAAAACTTTCTTAGGCTAAGGTACTTGTGTTAAAGATTTGCAGAAATCAATATAATATTTCAAAGTAAATTGAATTTAATAAATAACAAAGCTAAATTTAATATATCAGCACAGAAAGAATTTATTTTAAAATTCTATTACACAACATTGGATTCTCGTCGCAGTTTTGCTCTGTTCCTGAATATTACCTTATATTATTACTCATTGCTAAATTAAAAAATCCTTCCTTTTTATACAAAGTATAATCGTTTGCTATGAATTTCTACTTAATCAAAAAGATCTCTCTATAATTCAGTGCATTTTTAGAGTCTGCGAATACATATAGATGGAATTCATAAGATTTTACAGACAACTGGAAAACCATAAAAAGTTACCGCTTCATTTTTCTCTTGCTCCACTTGTTCAAGTGATTCATGTGTGTTCTGCAAAATTTGACAACGATCAATTAGCTGGTACTTTATTTCTTTCTCAATAAACTAATGTCAATCATCAGTCAATCAATAAAGCTAAGTTTTTAAAGAACTTTTATTGAAATCTGAAGCTTTGGCACGTTGAAATCTAAAGTTTTTTGTAAATACCTACCATTCCAGTTTTGAAAAGAATTTTTGATAGGGTTTAAAATGTACTAAGGATGGTACCATATTTGAAAATAAAGAACAAATCTAAGGAGTAAATCAATAAATGCCATTGTCGAGACTCTCACTTGATTAATTTGCTCCAGTTGTCTAAGGTTATCTTGCATCATTCTGATATCTTCTTCCTGCAAGTAAATAACCATAATTTAGAATAATGTCAAAATTATTTTGATGTCTCACATATTATCCACAAAACTGACTAATAATAAATCAGAGAAAACTGTTCGTTGTTTCCGGTTTTAATGGTTATTGGGCGGGGCCACAGCCACACCTTTCAAGGTAGCAAAATATTGCATTCCAACCCTTGAAAAACTGAAAGCCAGGGACTCTTCTAGCTCTTACAACGAACGAATCATAAATGGACATCGAGTTTACAAATTATAAGTAAGGCATCATCTGAAAGCAATTTTTTATCATAATAACATTCACCTTTTCCTTAATAGCCATTTCCCTTTCTTCAAATGTCTTCTGAAGTTCCTAAAATATCGAAAACAGAATAGCACCAACTACTTTCTGGTTAATGCAAGGGAGATGATTTTAAAACTAACAATATTGGTCACTTGAATGAAATACAGAAGTGTTATCAGAAAAAGGGCCTATGAATTTAAAGAAGATTAGGAAAATACCAGAAAGGTTAGGTTTTGGTAATGTAATTTGAACTACGCCCATTTTTCTACATCCAGATAAAATATTACAATAGAAAATACATTTTACTATACTTGCTAATTACTCTACGATATTACAGTTACGATACCATGGGACGCAAAGTACAATGGCAACCCGATGGCCATTACATGCAACTAGACAAACAAATACGAAAGCTACACGTACACATAATGAATGTTAAAAAAAATATATATATATATATATAGGAAGTTGCAGGTCCAAGATGATACGTTTAAATAACTGAAAACAACAAATAAGTGGTTGAGGCACAAGATTTAGGGATATTTAATGAAAATTATAATATCATCATTCAAAGCGCTCACTCTTGAAATATACAGTAAAGGAGATTCCAGAATGAATTTATTTACTTTACATGGCACCTTTTTGTCACCGTACAAAAGAATCTGTAAAAGGACAGAATTTGGAACGTTGACAAATTCAAATGAGTGCAGTACTGGAATGACACAGGCGAGGAGGTCACGCCTTTGTTCTTTAAAACCCATCTCTCTGTGCAACTGCAAATCCCGCTAAGTAAACACAGTATAGTGTAGATCCAATTCAGAACAACACACGCAATAGCAAACTTCAGGTAAGGAAAAATCCGATTTACATGTACCCCTAGCTTCAAGTTGACGCAAAGGATCAGTCGGTTGCGTTATGAGTCTTCCGTAAGAGCAAACGGCAGCAATTCTTAATACTTTTCCAAGCCAAGAGTTAAGGTTATAAACCTAGTAACACCGCTATATGTTTATTGACTTCTTTCAAGACAAACTAGATTGTGAACAATTTTTTTGCGGTACAGAATTTGAAAATGGCTTTGAAAAAAGCAAACATTTTACAACATACTTAAAGCTTTTTCGTCTGACTTTGTTTTGGTCGAAAAGTCTAACACTGGATTTCTTACCAGTGTATATCGCAAGCCTACTTTTACCGGTCAGTACATACGCTGGAATTCAATTTGCCCAAAACAACGCAAAGTCAACCTTGTCAAAACATTAGTACATAGGGCACTTATGATCTGCTCGAAATCTAAACTGCACGCTGAACTGGAAAAACTCAAAACGATCTTCTTGGACAACGGCTATCCTGAAGACGTCATTTTATCTTATACTAAGGAGAAGATCGCAAGTTTTTCGGCTGTTCAAAAGTTTGGTCCGCAAAAGTGCCCAGTTTATTTGAAACTACCATGGATTGGTAACACTAGGCAAGCCAGATCAGATTAGGCAAGCCATAACCAATTGTTTCTTTGCTGTCAATCCTCGGATTGTTTACAGCACTAGGAGAGCCCTTCCATCCATTCAAAAGGATTGCGTCCCTACCAAACAAAAAAGTTCCGTCATTTATGAATTTACGTGCCAGTGTGATTCTGGCTACGTAGGGCGCACAACCCAAAGATTGGGGGATAGGATAAAACAGCATGTTCCTTCCAACATACGAAACAAAACTGCCCCTCAAAGAGAACAGCCTCCTTGATCTTGTAGGTCTAGAAACACTGTTAAAACAAGTGATTCTGCCATTGGTCAACATCTTTTAGACAACCCAGATTGTGCAAAACTCTATAATGACGACATGTTTCGGATAATTGGCAGAGCCCGGTCGTCCTTCCATCTAGCAGTTTTGGAGTCAATCTACATAAAAACGAAAAAGCCGCCATTGTGTAGACAAAAGGAGTTCGTTTTCTCTCTTGGACTCCATTGGTAATTTTTCTTTAGGCTCGCGGCACTGATTGGTCAACTATACCGGTCTTGTGCTTGCGTTTTTCTGATAGGCCTATTTCGATCCACAACTGGGTATATATTTTTCCATCGTGTTTTTTCGGAACCTATTCTGACGTTTTATGATCTGAGGAGTGTCAGACGAAAAAGCTTTAAGTATGTTGTAAAATGTTTGCTTTTTTCAAAGCCATTTACAAACTAGATTCTTAGATGCTTTGTCAAACATCATGAATGTTCAGATGATCAGCAAATGTGATTAGTGTTTAAACACTTAACCAGTATGACATTTAAATAATTTTAATACCTGTTGCTTCTGCTCCGCAATTTCTGCTTTTCTTTTGATTTCTGCGTTCTACGAGCAGTAAACATAATTTGAACAACGTTTCAAACTTTCATTTCATTAAATCATAAATAGCTTACTTAATTGCAGAATTTTAAATATTACTGAATTTTCTTTGTAAAACAAACTTCCGGATGACATTAGAAGTAAAGTGAGGTTACCATTAAGAGACATGATGTTATTGCCGATCAAAAACAACAAGGAAAACATATGATTCTGCCATCGGGCAGCATTCTATAGACAACCCAGGTCGTGCCAAAAACTTTTTAGAACAAAATCATAAGCGATAATAAGGATCATAATGGTCCGTAATTATAAGTGCGATCTAACTAAATATAGTAAATAAAATGCAAATGATGAATTACCAGTCAATTCCTTAAAGAATAACTACATATCGTGCATTAAAAGTGGTAACATGCAAGCCAGTTCTTAACTTTATATAAACGAATATATCTACTTAATATGGTTTTTGTATATATGTATGTAAGATTTGGTTATTAGACGATAACAATAGGACCAAATACGTTGTCACCCTACAGCCAATCAACAATTTTGACATAGATTCTGAAATGATATTTAGAAGATCTATACAAAATACACACAGAAATACACCCCACGTTATCTTGAGAAGGAGTAACTACTAGTAGTAGTAGATACAGTATTAGTAGACAAAGTAACCGACATTGCAATTGGCCTATAGCAGCATAAGTTCGAGGAAATATCTAAACGCAAGCAACACAATAAATAGCCTTACTATTGTTACTACCATGCCTCACCTGTCGAATCATTTTCACATGCTCGTCTCTCAAAATTGTGTACTTCTGTTTCAGTTTATTGAACATTTCATTGACTTTTTCTTTTAGAAAAAAGGGTTTAGTGAGTTCCAAGAATGTAGGAAAATACTTACAACGCTGCAGTACAGTTAGACTTTTATCGATGATGGAAAATCTAGGTAAAAATCATTGCACAACTTCACTGAGCATTTATAATTAAACAGATATGTGTCACCCAAATTCTCTGAGCTTGAATTCTGAATCAATACACAAAATATTATCAATTTTAGAAAAATCTATTAGTAAATTATTGCCTAAAGGGATTATAGTACTTTATGTAAAAAATGTACTTTACGTAACTCTTAAGAATTGAATTAACCAAAGCAAAATAGTATCCACCTTTTTCCGCATCATCCCCCTTAGCGACTTTGGCTTCTTGCGTTAATCCCTCCAGCTGATTTTTTAAGAAAACATTTTCCTACGAATAAACGATTTTGGATAAAGATTCACGTGTAACGGAATTCAAACGTTTCACGAAAATACTTCTTTCTAAATACACAATTCTTTAAGAGACTATGAGAGTGAATGACACGACCAGGGCCAGGTGTTGAACCCATGACCAGCAGCCTTGTTGCTCTACCGACTGGGCTACCCTGCCACGTTTTCAAATCCAACCCAAAAGCCATGCCACTTACAGACATACCCCATCTCCCCCAAGTGCGCAAGGAAGTCATCAAAGCATCTCAATGTGCAACGATTTGCCATTTCACAACCCCTTGTTCAGCTATAGCTAATTTACAAAATTGGAACATTCCTGTTGAAAGAAATAAACCAACTTTTTCCTTGCAATACACATAAAAAGATCGATATGTAGGCCTTCCAGCCCACCCCTACCCCTTCTGAAGTAGGATTCAATTGCTGATAACGTGAGCTTGAAAGTATTGCTAGGCGCGTGTTAAAGCTCAATGATTAAGATTTTATGGGGATTCGAGTTAAATGAAGCTGAGAAGAAATGAAATATTACCTTTTATAAGACGAAAGTTCACCTAGACAATGATGTACCACACCATTCAAAATACAGCAATATTCTACAGCAAACTGAAGGCTAGGACTAATAAACATTATCTGTCTAGGATTGTAGTTTATCCCAATTCCTTACAAATAAAGGAAAGTTTGCTTACGTCACAGGCTTGCTCGGCTATACGTTTGTACTGGCTTAGTTCTTCCTTCAGCTGAAATGGGAAAGCAACTTATCACGGAAAGGGAAGAAGAAATTGCAATTCAAATACAGCTGAAGAAATTCAAATATTCAAAGATAAAGGCAATGACGGCAGATCTGGTTGCCATGGCAATGTTGGTGGCAGTGATAATGACAGTGATTTTGTCCATGGCGGACTACATGGGTGGAAGATGTTGGTTACAGAAGTTTTGCAATTTATATTCGTTGGGGTACATAATAGTGAAACTACCATTTCGAACACTATTTGACACAGTAAGTTTTGTAGATTCTAGTTTCAAAGGATACATGTCAATATATACATGTTAATATTAATATATATGTGTAGAGAAATATGTGATAGGATTTCCATTGCAAAGTGGTTTCGATTCTTGACTTGATATTAGTTTCCCGAGAATCAAAGTTAAAAAAGCTACTTGCATTTACCAGCAAAACAATCAAGATAATCAAAACATGGCACATACCTGCATAATTTGCTTTTTTAGGACTGACTGTGTTGCGATGGCCTAGAGAAAGAAAGCAGTTAAACAGAGATCTGGCAATTAAGTAAAACTTGTTGTCATACTGTTACTATGAGAAAAGAAACAGAACAATAAACGTCACAAAAAACGCACTCACATCTCTTTCCAGGTAATCTAAATGATCCCTCAGTTCGTTTATCTCCCTCATCAGTTGTTCAATGAGCATATCTCTAAAAATAAAATAGGGAAAAATGCAAGTTTTTAAGTGTTAAATAATCCACGCTGAAAGTTTGATGGTGATATCAATGACAAAAAATTGAAACTATCAAACAGAATGGTTGGAAAGAGCAAAAACAGATCATGAAATGGAAAGTGGCAGGTAAAGTGACATTTGAAATAAATCTTGAAATTAAAGGGATTAAATGGTTTTACAAAGGAGGATGTATAGCTGTTGGTACACTGTGAAATGTTAAAATTGATAACAAATGTTGTTAAAACAAAACAGAAATCCACTAGTTAAATCAAAACAGATTCTGCTAAACGTTCATTCAGAAATCCACTACTTTGTCACCTGAGAGATGTTTTGCCACTACCCTTTGCATAAAGAGTGACAGAAAAGATCGAGAATAAATTACTTCGTGGCATACCTGTCATCCTTCTGCGGCATTATTGGGGTACTTGGCTTATCCTCGACGACTCTTGGCCTTTGCTTGGGTTGCTCCATCGTATGGATTAAGAAATTTGGCGGAGACTAAAACACAATGAAAGCTCTCACTTGAAATATAATATGGCAACGATAGACTGAGTCATTTGTTCATGCCAATTATATACACAGCAAATGGTGCAATATTATTAAAGTGCTTTAGTGCTTGCTGCAGACAACATTAATTGTTAACAAGCCACGAATGAAACACAAGACCGTAGAAAAGCCAAAAAAAATTGAAACTACTTGTGAATTTTCCTGAAATTTAGAGAGTAGCATTTTTGGGACTCTCGCAAATATCTGAGAAAGAGGTGCGAACGTAATCTATTATGCATTTGGGGCTTAGTATTTGACTTTCCTAGTATTTGACATATTCTGATTTTCAAGAAATTCTGCCGCCTTTGGCAGTCATAGGACAGCCATGTTTTTTATTCTCATGGTAGCCGCCATCTTTGAAGAACATCCGATTAAATCAATTTGATAATAAGTGCTTACATCAGGTAGCTCTGGAATTGTGGTCAATGCGGTAATAAACTGAAATGATGCGGCATCAATGATAAACTGCTTTAACCTGCAAAAAGAGAAGTAACCGAGTGGTTAATCTTGGAGCCTTTGTCGGTAAACAGAGAGGGGAACGTGGAAGATAAGGGAATAACCTATTGCAGATAAAGCAATATTCACAAAAACGTTTTACTCTACCTTCAAGAAAACCTTTACTAACACATTAAAATATTCAAATTTTTAGCGATTACATATTTGATGATATATTAATACTCATTATTGAATATATCTTATTTGGTTTCAAGAAAAATAAAAAATTTCGGACTTGCAAACCTCGATTCGCTGCTAAAAATAGTCTTGATGTAAATAGAACAGTTTACCTTGTACTACAGCAGAAACCCGAAAAATCAAGGGAATGATCAAAACTGTTTGTTTTAAAGAATTTTTGAGGTATCCTGGATCTCAAACACTCAAATTATGGGGAAAAGTAAATAGAATCTCAAGTCATAGCAAATTTATAAGTGTTTTTATTGCTTAGACTTTAAAATAAAGCGTTCATATTTTCCGCTGAAGGTCAATGCATAGAAAAAATCTTAACAACTTTGTTGCTTGAAATAAGCAAGCAAAGCTTGATTTGCTTGTTCGACAAGATGAAATACCGATCTTTTTGCTGGCTACAATTACTCTTGAACCCATACCAAAGGATATAAAGCATATAAAATGTTTTGAAACCAAAGCAAGAAAAACATTTAGATGTTCGTTGCGAACCAGGAGATATCCTCGAAAAAATGCAGTGCTATATCTATAAAAAAGCTTGGTCTCCTGAAATCACAAATTCAAAAGAAATTTCCATAAAAATCTAAAAACAAAAGCTTATTATAGCTCGGAAAATGTTTTCAAACTACATGTTACTTTATGGTCTAGTTCCATATAAAAGTTGAGAAATGAATTACTGGGAGTTTCATTCTTTTTTAAATAACATTTTATTACTTTGATAAGAGAACTGGTGTCAAAGAGAAGAGTGCCAGAACCATTTCAAAATCTCACTACAAAGAAACTTTGTTCTACATATCGAAACAACCTCTTAATCAGTGTTGTACAAAAGAGCGAGGCAGTAATTCTTTAGCAGCATACCGAAAAGGGAGAAAGAAAAAAGAAAGATCATGTTGCTGGAAAGCTATAAATTGTGAAAAGTTGTCGAGAAAAGAATAAAATACCTTGAAAACTGCTGGTTAAAGCGAGTCCTATGTCCACTAACGGTATCAGGGGGTAGGCCTAAAAGGAATAGAGATATTCAACGAGTCTTATCTAATCAAACAGATGCTAAGCGATGCAAGTAAAGAATCAAACAGGGAATGCGGAAACAGGGCGGCTGGGAGGCTAAGTCCCTACATAGTTTCCAAAATATACTTTTAACCACATGAAGAATCATATTGATTTTGGCCTGAAGCATGTTGTGCCCATATGTTTTGAGCCCAATTTCAAAAGTGATCCAGGTTCGCAAGACTCTGACTAGCATGCAAAAAATATGGCTTTACAATAACCATCATTTGCTATCAGGATTCTGGAATTACATACACGTCACTTGCAGTTCTTTATTTAGAAATCGTAATGAATAGACAAATAAGGCTTTTCACGGTTAATCACTCATTCAATCTGGAAGAAGTTAAAGCCTAATACACAAAATCTTCATAGTTTAACCTCTTGACATGACGATGACCATCTCTAAAATCAGTCTTATTCATTGATGTTACTCACATTTGTGTAGCCTGATCATGACGCAAACAATCATATCATACAACCCACTGCATTCCTGTCAAGAGAACAAGCAAGAAAAATTTATGCGAAACTCCTATGAGATTATTTATTCAGTGCAACTTTAGTGTATAAAATTGCAGTGGCGGATAAAGCAGTCTAAGTTTAAGTTTTCGGAAGGCAGTCTAAAATCATCTTTACTTCAAATAGCAGGTTTTATAATAGACTGTAAGTGGTAAAGGTAGATGAGATGCACAAACACAATAACGTAAGATAATACACAACTTCCACTTGACGGTATTTAAAAAGCCTTTTTTATAGATAGCACTTGCAGTGTTTGCCACCATAGAACTTTACAAACCCAAGCATATTATCAAGATGCAAATATTTTCAGAAGCTCGATCTTTGGGTAGAAGCTTTTGGGTCATTAATGTTTGCTCGATCTTTGGGTACAATACAGGTTCATTCATAACGGTTTAAATCACATACACGGGTTCATTCATAACAGTTTGAATCACATACACGGGTAAGCTTCGGATTGTTAATAGGCATAGTAGTAGATTTAAAAAACTACCCAACTACACTATTTTTGAATAATTAGCTGTATACTGTGGCCAGCTGAGTTTTTAATAGAAATGGTAACAATATATCCTGAAAGCCACCTTAATTCTTTAATACACACCTTTTTCTTTTTAACACATATGTAAACATAACTGGCAAAATGACGTTAGTAAAATCAAATATTTAAACATCAACCATTCAAATACTAATTCAATATCCAGTCTCTTTGCAGGAATAAGGAATGCATCACGCTATGGAAATTTTAATTACCTAGAAATGATTACCGGGTTGTTTAACTAGAGGGCTCTAAAAAATAATACGGTGCTCTAAAATAACCAGATTGAATGCATAGTAGTCCAAATTTAAAAAATGTGATGAATTACTAAATCAAGGCCTAATAGATGCAGACTTTGCAACCAGTAGTTCTAGTTTAATAATAGTATTTGTTTCGTTGCTCAACATAGATCGCTTTATTTTCAAGTCTAGTTTAATTTCCATTAGTTCTTAATTAGTTCATAATATCATTAGCAGTAGCTAGATGGCCACATGATATCATTATCATTCTAAGCAATTATATTCTTTAATTTTGGCTAATTGTTTTAATGACTCATCCTGTAAAATGTAGAGGAATTTTGTTCCTAGAAATGGCCATGGCCTTGATCAGGGGGTTGTGTTTTCGGGAGTCCAAGAATATCTGTGCTTAGCAAAACGGTTGGCAAAATTTTCAGTACCGCTTTTGTTTATACGGTTGTGCATTAGTAGAGGCAACTTTACTGAATTTTTACTTTTTTGGCTATTTTAACCAAATTGTAATAAACATCAAACTTATAGTATTGATGCAAATGAGTTGGATTATGTTGAACAAACAACATGAACGAACATTAACAACACAAATAGCAATACCTTCAATAGTGGCACCATGGGGGCTATTCTGCACTGTGCACTGTGCACTTGCGAGTTGTTCTTTGATTTATCAAGAGTTTTCATAACTGAAAAATAATTTACATAATTATTATTGCAGGATGTGCTAAGTATTTTACCTGTTCGTGAGAAAAAATATCATGGAACCAAGAGTGCCTAAAAACATTTGACCCATGGCAAACCGGCGATCAAAGGACAGGTCAACAGGGGGCCATGCTTAACTATACAAAAATTGAATTAAAATACTGCTAACTAAGACAAGAAGTGATTAAAATAGTGAAAATGTTATATAAGAATGATAACTTGGCGAAAAGTATAAGGAAGAAATATAGATTCTTCATGAACAGATGAATTACCATTTTAGGGTTTTTATGAAACTCTTTAGATTTAGGTTTTTCAAGCCTCTGTAGCCCCGATGTAGCCAGAAGATTTTCACTCCGGTTAGAGAAATTCTTCCGCCCGGCGGTCGTTCTTAGAAAGGGGAAATTTAGGCCATACCCCGAATTTCTAAGAAATCGTATCCTAGAGGCGTTCTTAAATTCTTATATTTTTTTTGCAACATCTTTTCAGAGGTTTGTATTTCTGCTTTCGTGAAAATTCATTTAAAAACCCTTACGCTAAACCTTAAAAAAGAACACTTTGGAGTTGTGCCTGCTAAAAACGGTTTCTTAAAATCAAATAATAACAAATAATAACAATGTTTACACAGGGTAACCTCTTCAACACACAAAGTGCTGTATCAATGAGGTCCCAGTGTCTAAATACTATGATTTATTACAAAACAAATGCTATAACAAAGAAACTATCTATTAGGGCAAACTGTTCCCTTTTTAAAAAATAGAAGAATTTTCAATTGTCCAAAAATTTATTTCATTATATATTTAAAGAGGAGTAAGTCAAACTGGCGAAGGCTGCTCGGGAGTTCGTTATTTTCATTGGGAAATTGAAACCAAAAAGACCATTTTTCTTCCTCTGTTCTAACCTTCGGGATTTCAGCTGCATATTTATTACTATGAGTTTTATGGTTTAAGGGTTCAAGAGACACGTGTTCTTGTATTTATTATTAAGTATAACAACGGACTACAGATCCAGGATTCTGGGGTTCGATTCAAAGCCATGACCAAACTCTCACTCAGGGTGAGGAAAATCGCTAACTCTCTGCAATTCCAGGCGTAGGAATCATGAGGAGTGGTCACATCGAAAGGAAAGACCAGGACACGGCTCGACAAGCAGAGCTTCTCAGTGTCCCGACAAATTCACATGGAAACTATGTGAATCGCTAGCTTCAATGCTTCTGTAGCGATCAAGCTCGTAAATAATAGGGGGCGTGGGGGTGTGACGTCCCCCAATGGGTAGAAAATCCAATAACAGTTGGAAAACTTAACAGTTCATTTGGATTAAGACCAAATCTGTGAATTTTATATTTTAGAAATTTTGGGATTTTACATGAAAAAATTTAAGCGATATTGAAGATCAACAATTACAATTCCTATCCTTAAAAAATTACTTCTTTACATAAGTCATAGAATTCTCATTCCATTATCAAGAAATTTCAAACCCAATTTCGGCATTGTTTTGGTTGGTGATTTTCCTGTCTCTTATCAATCTATACCAATACAATTGTTGCACGGCTTTTAGCTTTTATGAAGTCTTGCTGGATTGTAAGCCTGTTGTTGCTTTTTTAATTAATTCAAATGCATCGTAATTCTGAATAATATGAAAAAATTGAAATGAATGCATTTGCCTGTTTGCAGGACCCGCTGGAATGTATGTGTGGAGGAAGGACACTAAGCCAGCAAGCAACTCTCACATATTCTATTAACGGTTCAAGGATTTGCTGAACAAGAGGGTTACAATCACAGAGGAGTGAGAAAATATAACCTCATCAGTGCACCTGGATTGTCCTTTAAAAATTTGGCTGCAATGTTCAAACACACAATCAGAAAAAAAGACACTGCAATACTCAAGTCACAATGATGTCTTCAAATGAACAACATAAGCATTCAATATAGCTGCATTTATGGGTAAATATAAAAAAAGCAAGACTAACTGACAGTTTACAATCCTGTTGTAGCTGTAAAAGAGTTACTGTTATCCTAGAAATAATGTGCCCATTTAATTACAGTGCATACCCCCTAAACTAAAATACCATTGAACAAAACAGAAAATGAATAAAATATGTGATCAGGTCACATATAAAAAGTAACAATCCAATTCATGATTGTACATCCACACTTCACCTTAAACACAAGTTAGCATAGTATTTCAGGTACAGTTTGTCTCACAGAAATCTGCTGTTACCAATGGCCAGGGACAGATTTATTCTTTGGGATGTGACACCCCCTTCCCCAATATGTTTGCGTCATTTGGTGAAGTTTGCTTCAATTTTGTGAAAAACACATTCTGGTTATCAGTAGTAACAAAATGATACAAAAAAATTTCCTTCACTTATCTTTTTATTTTTTTATTTTAAAGTTAAAAACAGAATTTTAGAAATGAGTGTTTCCATCGTTTTCCAGTCAACTGAAGGGTGTAGTACCAACATCTAATCATTACCTAACATCCCCCCAGTCATTGCTGCTTAAATCCATCCATGCTAATGGCAATAATAGAAATCCACTGATGCTAAAGAGGTGTCATGGTTTTTACCATAAAAGCTGAACATTGTTGGGGGATAGCTCAAAAATTGAAAAAAATTACCAGTGGGTGACTGAGCCCCGCCTAAAAATCTTTAAAGGGCTTGGGCTTCCAAGCCCTAACATAGCCAGCACACTTAGTTGGGGACTTTTGCTGTAGCATAGTTAAAGTTAAATTGTTAAATTCTGTATCAGTACATTATAATATGATACAAATCCACCAGAATGAATGATTTCTCTTTGTTTATTTCCAAATGATTTTTGTCGGTTGTCCTCTATACATCTGAATAAAATTTCATTAAAAATTCAATTTATTGCTATAATTAAAAATACATAATTGTTGTTAGATCTTAGGTGGATATAGATGAAAAAACTCTCTGGGGTCTTTTGCACCACTGACACTTGAATAGTAGCCAATATGGTAGAATAAATTTGGAACAACCAGCAACCTGTTCTTTCCATTGCTTTCAAAGTAATTAGCAAGTGCAATGTCAATTGGATTGTTTCGGCTGCAAACAAGTCCAGTTCTTAGAAAACTGATCAATTCATCCAAAACTCTTGTTGGGTAGAGCATGGCACTTGTGCAACAGCCAGGACCATTGACAATAAAATGTGTAAATTTTGAAAATTTCAAAGTTTCTAAAATATGCTGTCTTGAAAATGTATAAACAAATATCAGAACATATGCACTGATCAACAATAGAAGAACAAGCCCTTGAAATATTTGTCTCAAGCTCCAATTTGCTCTCCCGGCAATTGACAATAATATTGTTGTTACCAAAGTAACTGTCACAACCACTACGCAACTGAGTTCTAGCTTGGTGTCATATCCAAATCCTTGCCATTTTTCTGGGTGATATAGTTTGACATAACCAAGTGAAACATCTTTATAGAAGCTTTGAAACAAATAGTCAAATACCAAACCAAAATTCTCTCCTGCAAAGGCATCATCTTCAAGTACAAGTGCAAAGTGGTATGCCCGGCTATTGCAAACACTCAGTGCTTCAATGAGATCAACTCTGTGCTTATCATATGGATCCAGTTCTTCCAAGTAGGCCCTTTGATTATCTTTATGAGCGATATAATAATTTCCAATATCGAAGCTTTGCAGTTTAACCGCATCTTTGTTTAATTCTGGTGGGAATTCAGCATTGATAACATTCAAATTAAAATATGATGTCAAATTATATGTTTCTTTGACAAGCTTTGAGAATGTTTGTATTAGATATCCAGGTGAATTCGAACGGCTCTTTGACAATATAGCCACACATATCTTCAGCCCAGCTTTCCTTTTTCTCAAACCTCCGACAACCCCATTGGATTTTGCGTACTTTCCCAGAAAGTTCAATGAAGCTTCTAACCTTTCCTTGTTACGCAAATCGACTTTCTCTTGCAATCTATCCGACGCAAAAAAAGATGAGTAGCCAAGCTCTCTGCAAATTAACGGCATAATGATTAAAAATGTGCTGATATACAAACAGCCAATTAACACCACTATGCTCTTGAATGTCCACCATTTTCTGGCTTTCCGCAAGAAGGCACCAAACGGACCTGTTTTCATGATAAATAACGGGGCCTGGCTAAAATTTAGACCACAGGCCGACGACCAAAACACAACATGTAAAAAACAGCAAGTGGAACGCCCACTGCGAAAAAGCATCTAACAAAACTCCATGCTTTTGTCGGAGCTTATTTCCAACATACCAGGCCGGCCATCTTGTTCCAACAAGCTTCTTTTCAAAACGAGGCTTCAAAGGCGAGTGGGCGAGTCTCGAAAAAGAATGGGAATCTATAGAAAATTTCCCTTTGTATACGTCAAGTGCATATAAATTGTAATAGTTTAGATTTTATATTTGATTAATTTAGCAATGTACTCGTTGCTTGTTAAAATTCTGTTACGTCTTGTTGCGTTAGTGAACGCCTTGTGTCTGTCTTCGTAAAAAGTTAATTTTTCTGTCGAATCATTAGAGATAACATCAAAGAAGAAGTATCTTCTGTGCGTTATTTCGGGGCCTAGCCCATCACTCAACCAGCGAGATGGGTAGTATTCACTGGTTCTTTACCGTCATAACAAGAAACCCTAATCGTTACAAAATGATAGATAATGAAGACATTAATGGCAGAATGATGCCAAAAATACCAAAATGTTATCGAAGCCATGCACCAATTGAATATAAACAAATACACGTTTGAACATTTAAGCATCTGCTATATTTCTACCAAGAGGCAGAATATTACTGTCCATGTTCCCATAATTTCCACCACTGTTTCTAGCATGGTTCTGAATCTCGCATGCTAAGTTACCAAGTAAAGGACAATGGGAAAATCAGCACAGGGGTGGGGCCTCAATAGGTGTTTCATTTCAATAGGGGTGTTCTCTGCCGTACCAGTGAAATAGGCCATAAAATTCAGTCTACAACAAGCCGTTTATAGAACAGGACGTTGCAACTCAGACGCAATACTCATGCACCTTATCATAGCTATGCCTTTAAATAGGCCGTTCACCTAATTCCTTGCCTGAGTTCTAGGATGCAAATATAATGACAACCAACCAGTTGACAGGAATTGCGCAAAATAAATGTAAAGGAAAATGATTTGTGACCAAGAAGTAACAATGGGTCAGTGAGGTATATTTCTAGTATGTACGCTGCGCGTGGTGCTTCATCAAAAATAACTATAAAATAGTTAGCAAATAAATTGAGTACCAGAATGAAATGAATTAGTTTGATAGTTAAAAATACGAAGTTTTGAGCACGCACTCGTTATCAAGTCAAATACATGCTCCAAACGTCGTGGTTTTAACTATCAAACTAATTTATTTCATTCTGGTACTATACTTTTAGTAATTGGTAACCACATGTTTTGAATGTACGCCCCCACCTCCAAAGGTTACTACAGGGCTAATTTACGCTGTTGAGACACTTTCAAAAGTAAAGTCAAAACATCTTTTCCAATCTCTATTCCTATCTGTTATTATTTTTTCTTTTTGCTTCAAAGGTATTGTTCAGCGTCATCCAATCAAAATTATGCGGTGCCCATTCATCTGCAACTGGCTTCAATGGTCTCATATAGCGTTTGAACAAGCGACTAAAATAACACTCAAGTCTCCACACATGAAGAGATGAAGAATGCCAAACTACTTGGAATAACACAGCACAACAAACTTAACTTATAAAAACATATGCAAAGAAGCGGGTAAAAAGATAAATTCCCTGGCGAGAATATGAGTGAATATAAATCAAAACTATTAATGAAAACATTTATATACTTAGTTACTTTAATTATTACCATCATTTATGGATGCACTGTAGCAGAAAATGGGACAAACTTGTGATAATATTCATAAACGAGCCCTTTGCGACTATAATTCAAAAGACCGGCCTAATATTGGACAGCATGAAAATACAAAACACTGTCAATTTCTCAAGACAACTGCCGGTTGCGAAAGAGCCTTTAAATCAAGCTTTGAAAATACTATTTCAAAAACAATGGATGTTATGGTACATCCAAAGAATACAGTAAACAACTCAAATCCAGGATTTATGAAAAATATATTTCAGTTAAATGAAGTTGCATATAGTCTATGTAACCAACATGGGTTAGATACTATATCCTATAGAAGTAATGGATTGTGGACATTCATTGCCATTAGATATTCGATTGATAGAAAATTATAAAGAATTCAAAATTAAAATTTTAACAAGCCGATCTTACTTGCTCGTGTAGACTATACACACCATATACTTCCAATGGATACTTGTAAAAATCAAGTTTATCGTTAGCAATATTGTTGCCGTTATAAGTTGGCATTTATTAGTTGGGTAGTTGCGATTATGTTGTGAACCAACGTTAAATACATGTGAAGTGAACAAAAAAAACTGGAAAGAAAAAGAACCAAGAATTCCAGGCACCAAAACAATAACAGACGGCCAAATTAAAAAAGCCAAAAAAATTAGCAGGGGTCGATAAAAAAGTGTGGTCTATTTGAGAGCTCTAGATTGTGAAAACCTGAAAGCAATTACTTCTGGAACGCAATGACTAAAGCAAAAGTCAGTATTTGTAAAAGCAAGGACAATTTGCTATATTTATCAAAGAAGCATCCTGTTACAGATATATGAGAAAATACCAAGGCAAGAGTGGTAGTTTGAAATTACTATTTTAATTGCACTTTATTCACAAAAAATACAGCTAATTTCATGAATTATGCTTTTAGTGTATAAAACACGACAGTCCCATGTTCCTACATGTTTCACGCAAGCAGCAAGACCAACGTAAAACTTATGGCCAACAATAAGATTTGACTTTCAGTTCGATAGTTTGATCTTGGGAAGCTTAACCTCAATATGTATATTTCTTCAAGAGAGGTATTCATACTTTTGCTTTTGCTGATGAAATTTCTAGGTTTCCAGATATCGTTGATTATGAGCCATATGTCAAGGTCTTGGCGTGTATAATGTCGTACCTTACAATTCTAAGTTGGCAAGTTCGCGATAGGAGTACTACGATAATCTTGAAAAAAGCTATTGCAGTTTCTTCAAAACAAATCTGCTTAGTTTAAAATTTATGAACAACGTTGAAGCGTAATGTGGATATGGCAGTAATCAGACAGTAGAGGAGTTAACGAGTGTCAGTTATTAGACAGGAGTGGCAGTTATTAGACAGGAGTGGCAGTTATTAGACAGGAGAGGACCTGAGACTTGAGTTAAACCATACAAACACATAATGATGTGGGCAATGGACTTGATAAGCATTTTGACCTTCTACAATAGGTTTCTTTCTTACTCTATTCTTATACTCCTCCTTTTCCCCATTCTTGTTTTGTTTACGATGCAACTCACATTCTTTCATTCTTTTGCACCTTGTTTCCCTTGTACACCTTGTTTGACTCTATTCTTAGCGAGTCATTTGAAAACGAGTAAATGCTCGAAACCTCGTGTTTCTAACAATCCATTTAATTTTGTTACTTAACTTATAGACTCGTTATATTGTCGTGCGTTGAGACTGGAAGTTGTAATTTAACCATTATTGAACACTTTAAAGAAAACACGAGTGTTGCTTTTGTTAAGATAACGAACTCCCAGTTACATAACGTATAATATTATGTTTAAAATAGGTTAGTTGGTCCCTTCAGGGACAGAAGTATGGAAGCATTGCTAAACACACCTTGATTTTTTTCTTTTCAAATTTTAGAAAACTATATTGATTGTGACCACATCAGAAAGTGATATAAGACATCCTTCTTGAAAAAGATTCTTTTAAAATAATCAAACTTCAAAAATACCAAAGCTACAAAAATTTGAGTGGGAAATATCGAGGTCTGGTGTTAATTCAAGAAAATATTATATATTTATCACATTTTATGGTTATCTCAAAGAAAAAATTCGATCAATACTGAAAGAATAAGCTAAAAGACCAAAGAAGACCTCATAAACTTACTTTCTTCGTATAGTGTCAGGAGCAAATCTTGGAAGTCAAAAATCTCAACAGCAAAGTGGAATCTGAAAAAAGGAAAATCAAAAGCAAAGTCAAGTTAGCGTTTTTGCAAATCAATGGCAATGAAAACTGTAAGAAGAATGTTTCAGCCAAAGGCTGAAATTGCAATTTGCTTTGCACAAAATAACTGCCAAAACATCACATATCAATCAAAAGTGCATTGAAAGTCTTATGCATTAAACATATGATTTAAAAAGGAAAAACTTAACAGAACTTAAAGTCACTTACACATCATTTATGTCTCGATATGGAATTTTAAAAGGATTCTCTTCATTAAAAACCAATGATCCAGGTATTTTGTGATACTTAAACAATAAAAAACACATAATTAAGAAAGCTAATGTATCCATGTATGATTTTTAGCAAACAGGCAGCATGTAAACATTTGATTAACTTCCTCCCATTAAAGAGCATTGACTAGATTAAATGACAGTCCTTTATGATTGTAGATATCCAAATCAACCATTGTTGCCACAAAATTTGAAGATACCATGGGAATGTGGAAACACAGCAAACTAGATTGTATATATGTTGTATTTTCATCTTTCCAAAAGTATGCAGTTATTTCTTTAAATGGCAGAAAGAGATCTTCTGTGAAGCTTTGACTTTTCTCGGTTGACATTGAAAAGGGATGTTATGACTTTCATGTGTTGTTTCTAAAAAGCTTGCCATAAATCATCACCACATGACAGCCTTTTTATGACTTGCTGTCAAGAAAAACTAAAAAAATTAAGCTGCAAATAAGATTTCTGAACATCCTTCAGGCAAGAAGATTTACTGATTACCATATGAAAGTAGTGGCCTTCTATCTAACAGACTTTCAAATTAGGCCTCTAAAACTGTGGAAACCAAGTGAGAATCTGAATAAAACATGACAAATGGCTCAATTACATAAGAAAAATTCCTCATGATTTATTTCAGAAGTAAAAAAAGCAAAATATGAATTTATATCAGTGGCCAATGGTCATGTGTATTATTTTCTTGAACTTTTCAAAATTTGCTGAAAACAAATTATGAAAAATGTGACAAAAGAGACATCTTTCATGGAATGCATGATATGAAGCCAACTCTGTGTATTTCTAAAAGAAGGCACAACAAAGCTTGTCTTTTCTTGTCCCTAGAGGGCTAAAAGGATGAGAGTCTTTGAGAAAAGAAGGACTGGATACTGGATGCAAACCCCTCTTTAGCCTATAAAGCATGACTGATAAAAGTTGTTAATTACTTACTTTGTGATGAAATTCAACTTTACACTGCAAAGCTCTCAAATAATGAGAAACTAGCTGCCCATATAAGTTGGAGGCAAATTTCTGTGAATGAAAAAAATTTTAACAAATTATCATTGCAGGAAATTCTTCCACTGACAACAAAATCAGTTTATTGATAAAAGATGGCAAAACAAAAATTCAATTATTTTTCAAGGGGGCAATACTTTGTAAAATTTAGTTAGCTGATACCCAAAAACTGAATAAATCCAAAACACAAATACAAATACTTACATATACACTGTACAGGTCTTTTAATGTCCTTCTAAAAACATATGAATCTTTCAGGCACTAAAAGAAACAAAAAAATTCAATAATTCAAATTTATTAGTAAAATAACATTTTGGAGGGAATACATTTTTATTACAATAAACAATTAGAAAGCACAATGAATAAGCTGTTGTAATGAATCAAAATATTTTGCATGCAAGAAACTCACATTTGGATGGCCTTCTCGCAACACTTTATGAAATACCATCAATGCCTTCCAACACATGACATTTTGAGATGGTAGTGGCATCCTCCCAAGAATATTCCAAAAGGTTGAACAACCTCTTTCTTGCCATGTTCCGATTATGGTTCCTGTGCTTTGTCAAGCAAATAACTTTGGAAATGTATTTTTGAAATGCAAAAACTTGATATAGATCAGAATGAACTTTTTATCATGTTCAAGAGACATTGAATCTGAGTCTGATAAGATAATAATGATTATACAGCAATATGGTGACCTGAGAGAGTAAAGCTCTAATACAAGTCAAGGTCTGCTGTAATATGAACCCTACTTATCTGCACACACCAGTGACTGTTTGAGCCTGACTCCAAAAACAAGCTTAGTTCATAAACTTGATAAATGCCTCATTTAGATTTCATTTTGGGCACTTTTAAAAAAAGAGCCAGATGTAAAAAAACATTTCTCCTTTATCTTATGATTGCAAGAGACAGAAGTCTGTCTTAACTATTTTAAGTGCAATTAGTTTGCATTTATTGAACTTTAGAAAAGATACTTCTCACATGTTTTTCTTTTGCTGATGACTCCTCTGCCTTTATAGCTTTGGTAAGACATTCAGTCTAAAAATAATATATTATGAAACATTACAAATGTATACAAAAACATTATGTTTGTTACTTAATTGTATGTTCATTTAGTTTTGTAAACCGGCAGCCTATCGGTATATAAACAGTGCTGAATTCATATTTATTGTATATAATAGGAAACTAACAAAATCGTCTGATGACACAGTCATCTGACTAACGAAAAATGCAGAGATTGAGTTTCAGCAACTACAAAATGGTCTATTAAGAGATTAAGAGAATTGTCAAATAAAAGAAAAATATGGTTAAAAATTTCTTACTTTAAAGATTATAATGACCTGATAGCTAAAATGATGTCAGGATACCATTCAAAGAAACATTCACTGGTTGACTAACTGACATTATAGAGATTTTTTTAAAAGATACTTGAATTTACATTGAAACAATCATTACAAAACTTTGCAAAATGATATTCTTCTTCAAATAGTAATTACAATTTATGATTGTAATCTAGGGAAGCACAGCTTATTAATGAAACTGATCACTAAAGATACAAGAATTATGTCTAAATAGAATTAAAACAAGAGGTCTCTCTTTGTTGCAATGCTGGTGATCAGATTAATTATGATTGCATTCAAATGAGGGCAAGAAAGCCACAACTCATTATTTTCTGAATTAGAGTATTTCTTTTTTTTCAAACTATCAAGTGGACCATAAGAAAAAAGTAAAATGTGTGGAGAAAGCAGCATATTTTCAATAACCTTATCGTAAAATAGATTTTAATTTTTTAGTTACCAATGAACCCGTGTTCTTCAAAAGAAGCCTTCAAAAAAATAAATACTCTCCAGGAAAATTTTGAACTAATTTTGGGAAAGGATTTGAATATGACAGAAACCCAGGCCTTACCCGGAAAGGCGCTCGATTAAGTGCGCGCAACTAGAGCGCACCCAAAAAAAAGCCTTGGAGAGCAATTTACAGAGCCCCTTAAAACATATAAGCAATATTACCACGATGCAAAATAAATTTTTGGAATTTGTTGAATAAACTTGATCACATATAAAAAGTCTTCCCAACAGACTGCGATATTTCGATTTGCATAAGATTACCCCTTGAGAAAAATTCAGCAATTTCAACGTTTGGTTTTTGATACCATTTTTAATCTAATAACCCTCTAATAGCCACTAAGGACATAGGCCATCAAGCATATTCTCCGGCAAATTCATTTGATTTTCAAGCAAGTGATAATCTTCTGTTGAAGTAATATTTTCTGTTTTTTCTTAATAGCTTAAAATAACCTGTGCGAATCAGCGATCAGATTTCCGCCCAAATTATCGCATTGCTTTTCAGTTTTCATTTGCTTTCGAGAGTTGTAGATGTTCTAGCGTGTCTTATATAATGCATAGCATAAAAAAGGAAACAAAGTTAAATGTTTGATTCAAATCCATGCGTTTTGATGAAGCAATATTTGAAGCTGAACATAACAGTAGTGATACTGACAGTGATAAGAGCTCATCAAATGATGGCAACTTACATATCTAGAAAAATCTGAACAGTTTTGAGATTTTGTTTTATCATATTTCTATATTTATATTAACATAGTGTTTATGGCATCTTCTGTTATTTCATATTGTGGCGCTTTTCGGTATCAACGTTGAATTTCTTATTTAACACTCTTCCGGAGCTTTCGATATGAAGCTCTTGATCTTCCAAAGCTTTCGAAGGATGCTCTCAAGGATACTTTATTTAGAGGTGCGAAATGGAGCAACTAGAGTTTCTAAGTGGCTCTTTTTATGGAGCACCTTCATTTTGCTTAGAGCAAGGCCTGCAGAAATCAATAGCTGAATGTTAGTAAACCTGTTTCAACCCTGTCAACTCATACTCTTGAATTTTTTTGAAAACCCGACATAAACACATCATGTAAAATCGAGCAATTCATTGGGCTGATTTTTAAATGCTTCAATAGTTGTTCAATTATCATCTAAAAATATTTACTTTAATTGCTTTCATCTTTACCTTTCTATTTGAAGCTCTCATAAATTATGACATAAGGTTTTTTATTGTTTAAATTAAAGACAAATGTTGGAATATTATGCATTCCATTTGAAGTTAAACTTCTGTTTATAGTCACATGAAATTCAGACACAAATCTGAAAAGTTGTGCAGTCAAACCCAATTTGTAGCTGAAATCCAATAATTTCTTTAGACTTACGGGCTAGCATACTTCTTAAAGGACTTCTCCATCCCCTTATCTTATATACTTTTATTGTTCCATGATGTTTTGGTCCTGACATAACTGCTGATTGTACAGGGTTTTTTACTATGTATCCATGCAAAACTTTTCCAAATGAATATAATTAAAAAGTGTATATATCTATGATTGTGACAACTAAAATGTTACAGGAAGACACATTTTCAGGGTGCTTTAAATCCCAAACATGTTAAAGTCTTTAGGTATTAAGTCATGACATGGAACATTGTGGTTACCACAGAGACATGCTACAAAATATCACAATTTTCTAGCTTTTTTGTCATTCAAATATATCTGCATGATCTTAATAAGTCAATAGGCCAAATAGTTGATTTAATATACAAACTAGTTGTTGATTTACTAAATATGGACAGTTAGTGACAGATGACCACATTCATAAGCAAATTTTTGACAAAGAAATTCGTGTTTGTATTCTGTTAACATATCAGCAAATAAAACTGATGATTTGTTTTCCAGCGTTCTTTTGACATCAAAAAGGACTGAGATGCTGTTCCAGATTTGAAGCCAGATTTATATAGCATCTTATTTTGAACAAATTTAAGATAAAAATTATAATATCGTTAAACAAGTTAATGTTATAACATATATAACTGCTATATTGTTGAAGCCTGAACAGGAACAATAGAATAATGCTTATATATAAACAAAGCCTACTTTTCTAAACTTAAATATATCAACAACAAAAGACGCTGAAATAGCATTTTATCAAAACCATTTCTGAAATAGCAGTTCTTTGATTCTTAAAGATTTTTTTTTCGATCGCATGTATGGTCGATTAAATAGTTTATACAAACAACAATAAGGGAAACTTGACAGGCCTAAACGGAAAGCGGTAAAGAGGCGGGTCTACTCATATTGAGATTACCTGTTCTTTCTCAAATTTTTCTCTCTCAGGGCCAAACCCAGTCGTCACCTGCATGCTTGATGGTCTTCTCTCCAATGAAGTCTGTTCCATACGTTTGTTGATCTCCATTTTATGCTGATATTGTGTTTGTTTTAGTAATTGCCCTCTCCTTATGCCCACTGGTTTCCTAAAGATGTTGATTTTGGTAATGGTATTCAAAACGAGTTTATTTCCGTAATGAGGTTAGATTTGTGATTCACGCCGGATTAATGATACACGAAACTGAACTTCATTAAGAAGTTTTTACAGAACAGCCCGTTTAAATTATAATGTTATTCTTCAACTTGCAATTACAATAAATGATATTATCAGTGGCGTCGCCACGGGGTGGGCTGGGCCGTTACGAAAAATGCTGCTTGAGAATTTGCTTGTCCAAAAATTTCAAAATTGATAAAAGATACTAAATAAGGAATTTTCGAGAGTCTGAAGGGCGTGGCCGAGAAAATTTGTTTTTGTCCACCCCAGTTTTTTCGAGCTGGCGACCAGTGGCTGGCGACGCCACTGGATATCATCTAACTTTAAAGGCAAGGGTGGCGGGGAGGGGTGTTTCGGGGCTTAGGCCAAATCGTTAAAATACAGAGAGATTTCAGGGGAACTGAAAAGATGCAACACAGAATCTTTAACATGAATGCAAGCATATCGGTTGGGTTCTTGGGTGTGGAATTGGGTGCGGCTTCTAGAAGTTGCCATCTCTTAGCTTATTTGGATGGTAGCCCTATTGAAAAGTCTATAACAGCATAGTTTTTGCTAGCATTTAATGTAATAGAAACGATAATCCAGTTCTTTGATATATGGAATCAGGACCTTGGATACATAAATGACATGGTGTAAAATGCAGTATAGCGAGAGGCAACTCAATTATGTAACATGCATACATGCATACATACATACATACATTATTTATTTAACAATTCAGGTCATCTAAATGGCAGCTTTCGCTGATGTGAACCTGCTATTTAGCTCATAAGTAAAGGTTAAAAGTTTTGAATAGCTTAGATAAATAAATATTTCTAATTTACATGAATGGTTTTTTTAATTTAAAAGTAGATAAAATTTGAGTCGGTATACGATATGGTGGATACTTGTCCAAAGAAGATGCTATCTAATATTTTGCTATGGTCAGATAGCTTTTCTGAATCGTTATTGATGGCGGCAGTCTATTCCAATTAACGGTTTCAAGCAATTATGCTTGACAAAATTTCTGCCAGCATCTGTTTTTGATCGGGTGAGATCCACTTTGCAACTGTTCTTAGATGATCTCTGAGATTTTGTTTTTATTACTAAATCTTTCAGGGCATTAGGGCACTTGTTGTTGTATATTTTGTGAGTCAGGCATGCTACGCGTCTTTTATAGATATAGTCAACAATTTTCCAACTTGCTTTTTCGAGAATGTTATCCGCAGGTGTTGATTTAGGTAAGTTGTGTATTATCTTTGTTGCTCTCTTGTGAACTGTCTCAATTGGTTCAAAGGATGGTCCTGTTCCCCAAATAGCCATTCCCTAGGTGCAACTTGGTAGGATACCCTGGAAATAGATATTTTAAGGACTTAAGGTTGTAGTGAACGGAACCTTTTAAGTTGCTTAACTTTCTTGTTCATTTTTGATGCTACATTTCAGTGGCAGTTAACGAGACATTTCAGTGGCAGTTTATCGCATTCAAATTGCGTTTTAGGTATGATTTTGAATGAATTTGGTAAAAATGCGTCGGCGATTTTGTTGAACGTAGTGTGTGAATTACTCAAATGTTTGTGACTGATATGTAAAAATTTCTCGAAGTTTTATTTTCTTATTTTCAACTTATTTTCTTAGTTAAACATTTCTTTTGAAGGAATAAGGACTATAAAACCACGAGCAAACTCTAAAAACTGAGAAATAAGAGATTATAACGGGTAAAGCTAGATAAAAATTTATTGTATAGTCTCAAACGACTGGTAAAATATTTTTTGGCTTTCTTATCTTTGAAGGTTCGTTCAGGCAAATACTTTTTTGGCATGTTGCATTTCTTCGTATGGTAGATAGCAATAGGGAAATGTTTTAGGTAAAAAGTAAATACTCTTTCTAAAATCATCGGAAAAGGTCGTGGTAAAGGAACATGGATCCTTGAATAATTCAACATAACAATGCAAAATTGTAGCGTTCGAAGCTAAACTCCAAAGGAAAAGCTCTTTATTAGGAACATCTCATAAAAACGAAATAAGCATTAAAAGTCTATCGAAGGATAAAGGCTTTTCATTCAGCCTAAAGAACATTTTTTCCCGACTCCCCATAAGTGGCTGCGCTACGCCTGAATCTCATCTCTATATATTCTTATAACCATACGACAAGTATCAGCATATTGAATAAATCGGTGAATATTTTCTAGACAAGCTTGATCTTCTACTTTCTGTCATCGTTGAATCAAATAAAAGGGGTAAGAATGAAGAAAACGTGCAATTCTTAAAACGCAGCCCAGATCTTATTTTGAAATAAATATACTCTACTATGAGCTGGAACAATATTCCTCTAAATTAAAAATATAGATAGCTTGATTCAATAATAGTTAATTTAAACGCAAAACATTAGATATATGCTTTGACAGAGTACCTTGTCACGCTATTAACAATTAATTCTGTTTTTGAAACACATATACACAACAACATAAAATAGCCCAATAGGAATTTTCATAATAATTAATAGAAGCTTTCGTAATGGTATTATTAAGTATCATGACAATGTCTATTAATAAGACTTTTTTGGGAAACTGCGCCACCAGGATTAATCGGAGGAGAGAAAAGGACCATGGGAAAAAGTATTTAAATGGGACGGATGGGTACGGAAATGAACGATGTCAATTTTTAACTCATCAAAAGAGTTGAATACTGGACCAGTTGTCAGATTAACTCATCAGGCGTGTGAATTTTGGGGTTTTAGCTTGACATAGTACTGCGCTGCAAGTCGGCTTTAAAATTCTATGCTTACATGACACTTTGTTCTTCGAATATCATCGAGTTTGGGGTTACACATGCATAAGATATTTAAGCACAGTAGATTGGTTAAACTGTTTTCGTGTAGGATATTAAAAAGCTCTTGATGTTTTGCTAGTCTCTGATTTTGCAGTTCTAAACCGAGTTTCTGTTTTGGGGATAAAACCAAAAAAAACAGAAAAGGCTGTTTTCAATACCTGACACGCATTCTACGGTATAAAAACAAAGGACTTTTCAGATATGAGGAATGGTCAAAAAAAGGCTAAGGAATTTTAAAATTTCAAATAAAACTGGGTTAACCTAACAGTATTTCAAACAATCAAACAATCAAATAAACAATCAAAAACAGGTTTAACGTCAATGCAGAGCTGACTCAAAATCTAACGATAAATTAACTTATTTCGGAGTAGAGAAACATTTTTCTTACCGAACATACTCATTTTCCCTGGAATCTTAACGGGTTATTTCAGCTGTATTCATTTCAAAGACAATGCTATTCAATCATCTTTCAAATACTGTTTATAAACATTCATTGGATCAATTAAATAATGTTTATGAAAAGAAACCAAATATTGATGCTGCAGCAATTCTGGGACATATTCGGACGGCCGGGCCTGGAAAAAAGATCATACAAAAAGTTATAGAGCGAAAAAAGCAGCTTTCACACAATTTCTCAGCCAAGAAAGAACCTCGTGAGAATATCGAGTATCGAAGTTGGTAAAATTTAAAAATTGCTTCAAAATAAGAACCATTTTAATTCAATTTCAATGCTAACCCTCTCGAATTTCATCGACATTTGAAACTGCTTATCTATATGGATTTTTTTGCGTCAACAAGAAAGACAAGAATGAATCTCATGCAAAAAGTTTACAAAACGTACATTCATCATGTTTGTATTGTGCTTGCATATTTCAATACCTAAAATTTTATCACGAGGAAGAAAGACAGTAGTGTAGATTTGAAATCAATGAGATTGATGTAATTCTCTATTGAAAATACGTAAGATGATTTGTTCATAAGAACAATTAAGTATGTGCTACAGAGCTGAAAACCCCATAAATGAAAAAGGTGAGACGACTTTTTTACCTAGACAAAAAAATCAACATGCATAGAAATAGGTTAAAAAATTTGGTCTCAAAGTTTATTTCAAAAGTTACCTGATGGAAGGAAGGATTATGTACTGAGGGAATGCCCATATTCCTGAAACACATGCCTAGCCACATATCATCCGGGGAATCATCGGACGAACAGCGGCAACCACTTTTTACCAGTAATTCTATGCCACGACGACTAAGAATCATTCTATAAAGAGACAAACAGAGATGAAAATAATGCAACTTGAAGAAAACGATGCCTTGTGTTTAACACAGTCAGTTAAGCTAGATTTTCTCGGTGAATTAACAGTCTTCACAAACGCACACAATAGAACTGATCTTAAAAGTTAAAAGTTAATAGAAATGCTGATGTCAAAATAAAAGCATCTGAATAACTAAGTGTAAACATTTCAGTCGTTTTTTCGTCGGGTTAGAGAATCGACTTCTCCTTTGAATTACAATATGTGCAAGTAAATTGAAAAATTAGTGGAAAAAATGCTTTGGTACTTTTAGTCTTTTCTCAAATAAAATCTATAAAATAAGACTTTTCTAGAGAAACGTATAGAAAAACAAGATGTCTCCATTAGAAAATTCCAAGTCCAAGACTTCTCTTATACTGCACAAAAAACTGATGTGATATGAAAAAGATCTTTCTTTAGACTGCCTATTGCAAGGACGTAACCTCGCACATAAAGAGTGTAAATAAAGATGAATCGATTCAATCTGAATACTACAAGAGCTCACGTTGCTGCCCAATTTTTAAAATATTTCAATTTTGAGCGGCAAAAAATTTTTATTCAAATATGGGAAGCTAAAAAAAATATTGTGGAAGAAATGCAGGTGTTTAAGGAATCTCAGCTTTAAACAGAGATTTCTCAAGATCATCACAAATGATGAATAGATGCTATATT